>NW_027171790.1:42500-87500 GCF_036898095.1 Palaemon carinicauda | reverse complement strand
CAGTTTGATCCTAACAGTGTTCTGTCTTTTCCTAGAATGTGGGCTCTGACTCGGTGCTTGAATGCGACGGGTGATGGGTGTTGATGGCCTGCACTCATGTGTCTTATACAGCCAAAAAAGTGTTCAAGACCATCTTGATTTAGCCTATAAGTGAGAATATAATATTATGATGTATCAAATTTAGCTTTGACCATTTTCAGCATCTTCATTAGAGAATTGCACGATATAATTAAGCCTTTTTGGGAAGGATAGAGGCTATTGCTTTTAATTACTTTCATTTCTTTAGATACTCGAATCATATCTTGCAACGTTTTATTTTGTAGGTCTAGATTCATCCCATAGGCATTTCTTGATGGCTTCCTATCACGAGGTACTCGAGAATTGAATAAGTCGAACCAGGTATCTACAAGACATATAAACTGAGTTGTGGTTTCCCAATGCTTATCTTCAAGCAGACCTTTGTTACCGAAGTACTGAAGGCATTTATATGTTTCGGATAGTAATTGCACTGCTAGTTTAACATTCACGCGTTGCATACCCATAACATTGATGTGCTTGTCAGAGAGTTTATGTGCTGCCCGTAGATCACTTTTGTTTTTCATAATTAACTCCCTGACTGAACCACAAAGAGCAAACCTATCTCCCGACAATACAAATCCATGATCAAGAAAATTATTCCTAATGAGTTTTATTAGGTGCAGTGCATCTGCAAACACATGTATTTCTCTGTTATCATCTACTGGGTTAACAAATGCAGAATTGTCTATATCAATGCCTAAGGAATTCCTCAAACTGAAATTTGTTGATCCTAAGTCACTAACCATGGCTACTACAGGAAACCCAGCTTTCTCAACCCGAATAATCAATTTAAAAAGGAGATCTTTTTTCATGTTAGTGTCGAAATTATAATAAATAATTTGTTTCCAGGAAGTCGTAAGTCCTCTGATCATTGCGCATTGTACTTTGGATTTAGGATCATACAAAGTGTCCGCGCCTTTATCGTAACTCCAAATTTGTGCAACACTTCACTCGTCAAATGAAATTACACACAGACGCTCGTATTCCAGCATTGACTCCGATTTTATTTTTAATAAGTGGATTACCGATTCCAAAATGCCAGGTTCTACAACTATCTTACTTGACCAGCAATACAAAGTTGATAAAGAAGGAAAAGGTAATTTCCATTCTTCTCTTAAAAACTTATAAGCTTTTGGACTCAAACTGCGTAACGTTAAGGCTTAGCTGATATCATCGTCTTCCCAAGTATTAATATTACTTCCAGTGACAAGACATGCTACTTGTTTGGGTGAAAAGTATTTCTTTAAATTACCTTTTACTACAGCAGTTGTTGATGCATACATCTCATTAAACTTAACGTACATCGCTGTTTTCTCTTTTTCCCAGTTTTCCTTTTCTTTTTCCCACTTGCCTTATTAACCAACCATTTAGCTTTTGCATTTTCCCTTTTAGCCCTTTCAGTAGCAAAATAGTTTTCTTTAACTTCCCAGTGCTCTTTTTCACATTTCCACTTTACCTCATATTCTTCCCACTTCCGTTTGATATCATCTCTCCTTCTCCAGTTGCTCAATTATACGTTGCAAATCTTCAATCGTGGGCACCGATTTGACTTTTTGTACAAAAATCTTCCCTGTTTCGTCGTGCTATTAGTTAAGGATTTCATCTACAAGTCGGTTTTTTTTTTTTTTTTTTTTTTTTTTTTTTTTTTTTTTTTTTTTTTTTTTTTTTTTTTTTTTTCTCGGCTCTTACCATCCTGGACGTATCTGATTAAAATTAAAATTGAATTATTAAAAAGATCGACTTGTATAGAGAACAATACTGTAAGAATTTTCTGACATTATTGAATATGTAAAAATCTGAACTAAAATTTATGAATGGTACTTTTTCACAGCGAAATGGAATAAAAGAAAAAACATTTTTTAACTATATATGAGGATAACAACTGATTCCGCGATTTCCAGATTACTGGTGAATAATGAATAGGATATACAATAATCATAATCTATGTAAGTTGATTACAGCGTCATTTATATCTTAATGTTTAACCAACAATACACGATACTGGTTTCTTACCTTGTGATGCATGTGAATGTCCAGTTGTAGGTAAATGCATCGTCGGTACAGATCCTTTCTTTATTCTGATGAGAGATCGAGGCACTGGTTGATTCAGCAATTCATACATCAAATTCCTTTCAAATGCATCAGCTTCAAAGTGTTTACTACATATCTGAGCGTTTTCCCGATTAATAAGATCTCGTTTGCACAGCTGAATCCACGTTTTCCTTGTAATGATGTCCTTAGGGAATTTATGAAAAGTGAGATCCTTACTTTTTCCTCTATATGAGAAGCATCCGAAAACTGCACAATTACTGGGCATTTTGTTATATATAAAACAGCTTTAATCAGCAAGGTGGAAGTGTACACTACGTTTGCTTGTAAACAACTGCCCGGTCAAGGGGTGATCGACCTTTGGTATGCTTGGGTGGAAATAGTCTATAGACCTTGGCTGCACCTATAGGTCCTGCCTACGTCACAGTCTGTACCTGCGCAGAAGAGTCATATTTTTGGTCGGGGTTGAGAAGACCTCCTTAAACTATAGACCTTGCTTAATACTACGCCAATGTCGTACCATTTTCCTGGACCAGGGGTCCATTCCTTGTCCGACCAGAAGTTATTATCTTTGAGTTGATTTCCCCTTGGGTCTTCGATCCCGATGTATAAGAGAGAATCTAGATTATTAACGTAGTAAAATATATGGCTTATTTGAAGGTCTTAGTATGTAATTCCTTTTATCAAACTGATCAAATAGCAAACATTTGATCATTGCCTCTTCTTCTTCTTCTTCTTCTTCTTCTTCTTCTTCTTCTTCTTCTTCTTCTTCTTCTTCTTCTTCTTCTTCTTCTTCTTTTTCTTCTTCTCCTTCTCCTTCTCCTTCTCCTTCTCCTTCTCCTTCTCCTCCTCCTCCTCCTCCTCCTCCTCTCTCTCTCTCTCTCTCTCTCTCTCTCTCTCTCTCTCTCTCTCTCTCTCTCTCTCTCTCTCTCTCTCTCTGGCAGTGATGACCAGATAAAGGGTTTCCAAACTTATAGATCTGACAGAATAAATGGGAATCAAGGGGGAACCGCAATATATGGAAGAGACATAAATCAAGGAAAAGTCTGTGAAAAATACAGCAACACAGAATGTGAATTGATTGCGGTAGAATTTGAATCTGAAAAACTAGTGAATATTGTAGTTTACAGACACCCAGATACTAAGGAGTTTGACATAATAATAGAAAAAATAGATGATATATGTAGAAACCATAAAGACTGGAATATACTCCTATCCGGAGATTTTAACTTTCCTTTCGTGGATTGGAAAGAATGGATAGAAGAAAGTGGTTGTATGTATACATATAAAAAAGAGAGCAATAGTAGCACAGAAGATAAGAGACAATTTGAAAAGCTTCAAGATATGCTATTAGAACATAATATGCAACAAATAAACCACATTCCAACAAGAAAGGAAAATGTCCTAGATCTAGTATTTGTGAATGAGGTGAATTATGTTAAAGAAATAATAGTGTATAACACGGGAATTTCAGACCATAATGTCATAGAATTAATAGTCCATTCCAAAGCAAGTGATCACAGAATTAATTAAAGCACAAAACATTGGGAAGGATATGGAAAATATAATTTTTATAGTAAGAATATAAAATGGTCAGAAATAAATGAAGAACTGAATAAAGAATGGAAAAATGTGTTTGTAAGTGATAATATACAAGTAAATACGGACATACTGTACAAAATACTGGAGAAAAATATGTACCGAAGAAAAACAATAAACAAAAGACATGCATACCAAGAGAAAGAAGGATCTTATTTCAGAAAATTAGAAGTGGAAGAAAAATCTTACAAAAGAAAAAAATGTGTAGAAAATGATGGAAATAAAATGTAAGATAGAAAATGCAGAACAAAAGATTATACAGTCAAAAGAAAATGAAAAAAAAAGTACTTAGAAGAAAGGACACTTCAAAATATAAAAAAAAATCCCAAAGTACTTTACTCCCATGCAAAAAAGATGAATAAAGGGAGATTAGAAATAGGCCCTCTAAGAATTGAAGGACGGCTAACGAATGAAAAAAAGGAAATATGTAACATATTAGTAGAAAAATATAAGAGTGAGTTCACGCCAAGAATTGCGAATGAGAATAATGAAACAGAAATGAGAGAAGAAAATGTTGAATATCTAACGGATATAGATATTAATGAAGCAGATATTGTTAAGGCTATAAACGAAATTAAAAATGGATCAGCAGCCGGACCAAATGGAGTTCCAGCGATTTTGTTAAAAAAAACTGCAAACACTATCGCGAAGCGGCTTGCAATACTGCTAAGACAAAGTGTAGATATGAGCGAGATATATGTTAAACATAAATTAGCTTATATAACCCCTATCTTCAAAAGTGGATCAAGACTAGAGGCAAGCAATTATAGACCTGTTAGTCTAACATCACATATTATGAAAGTGTATGAGAGGGTAATAAAAAAGAAAATAATGGATCATTTGGTTCAAAATAATTTGTTTAATGTAGGTCAACACGGTTTTGTGCCCATAAAAAGTACACAAACCCAACTGATAGCACACTATGAAAACATATACAAAAATATGATAAGTGAAAAGGACACAGATGTGATCTATCTAGATTTTGCAAAAGCCTTTGACAAGGTAGACCATAATATATTAGAGAAAAAAATGAGAAAGCACAATATTGTGGGAAAGATAGGAAAATGGGTAAAAGAATTCCTGCAAAATAGAAAACAGATAGTGGTTGCAAATGACGAGAAATCGGATGAAGCTCAGGTAATATCTGGCGTGCCACAAGGTATGGTTTTAGCTGCACTGCTGTTTGTTATTATGATCTCAGACATAGACTGTGATGTTGAAAACTCTGTAGTGAGAAGTTTCGCCGATGACACAAGAATAAGTAGAGAAATTACTTGTGATGAAGATAGGAACTCACTACAAAGAGATCTAAACAAAATATATGAATGGGCGGAGATAAATAGGATGGTATTTAACTCCGATAAATTCGAATCAATGAATTATGGAAACAGAGAAGGAATGGTATATGCATACAAGGGACCTAATAACGAGACAATCACAAACAAGGAAGCAATTAAAGACCTTGGTGTAATGTTAAATAGGAATATGTTATGCAACGACCAAATAGCAACACTGTTGGCTAAATGTAAAGCAAAAATGGGAATGTTATTGTGACACTTTAAAACAAGAAAAGCTGAACACATGATTATGCTTTACAAAACCTATGTACGTAGTACACTTGAGTACTGCAATGTGATATGGTACCCACACTACCAAAAGGATATTGCACAAATAGAGAGTGTACAAAGGTCCTATACTGCTAGAATAGAAGAAGTTAAGGACTTTGACTACTGGGAAAGACTGCAAATTTTAAAACTATACAGTCTAGAAAGGAGAAGAGAACGCTACATGATAATACAAGCATGGAAGCAAATAGAAGGAATTACTGAAAACATCATGGAGCTAAAAATATCAGAAAGAGCAAGCCGAGGTAGATTAATAGTGCCAAAAAATATACCAGGAAAACTAAGGAAGGCGCACAGGACATTAATTCACTACGCACCAGCATCGATAATGCAGCGACTATTTAATGTGCTGCCAGCTCATCTAAAAAACATATCAGGAGTGAGCGTAGATGCGTTTAAGAATAAGCTCGATAAATACCTAAGATGCATCCCAGACCATCAAAATACACCGGAAGATGCATTAGCAACTCTCTGGTGGATATACGAGGTGCCTCACACTGAGGGACCTGGGGGAACTCAAACAAAAAATAAGGCAATAAGGCTCTCTCTCTCTCTCTCTCTCTCTCTCTCTCTCTCTCTCTCTCTCTCTCTCCGAATTGGTCGTATTTCTGTATTTGTATTCTCTGTGTTGTCTGTTTATTTTTGTCACCGAAAACATTCTGAAAAAAGTGAACCCAGTTGGGACATTCACCTACTGTATATTTTGTAGTGAGAGGGGAAGCGGTTATTTTGAAATATGCATGATCCTCCTTTTATGGATACTACTTTTAGGTTCAGATCCCCATATAGCATTCAGCATATATATATGACTGTCAGAGTCAGAATCCTGATTCAGTATGGCTATTAGATCAGAGATATATGGCCGGGCGCCAGTCCTCTCGGCACTGGCATCAAAAGCCCCTCTTGCTTGCATATCTTGAACAGGTATCCCAGTTTGAGCGATTCATAGATTCAAGGATCTAAGGAAAATCTATTTGCCAATCCAGTTTACAGAAGATGAATGGTTACTCTCTTCTCTACTCATGTGTTCCAGTGTCCGCTTAGAAAATTTTACCCTAACAAAAACATATTTATTTGATCTGTCACAGAAGAAGGCCTCTCTAGATTCGTGTAATTACGCCCTTTTTCATCAAAGAAGATATGTTCTCTTGCTAATACTGTTATCTTTTTAATTTCTATTCAGTCGAGTCCATCAATCATCAATCGAGGGTGTCGCTTCACCAGAGCCTGCAAAAGGCCAGGTGGAAATGGAAGGTTGATGTGGGTGGCTGAGATGCTAATTGATTGTGCTCTCAGTTACTGAGAGAGAGAGAGAGAGAGAGAGAGAGAGAGAGAGAGAGAGAGAGAGAATGTATCAATAATTTAATGGCATCACCTCAGAAATTGTTATTGGGTTTTTACTATATTTATTTGATATCTCCTTTAAAGAAGTTAAAGTTTGTCTTGGAATTTTCCTGGTTCTTCTTGAATTCTATTATCGTCTCATGGTTTCTGGCACTCAAAATTATATATATATATGTATATATATATATATATATATATGTATATATATATATATATATATATATATGTCTTACTTATAACTGTAATCGAACAGTTTAACATGTGTTTTCAAAAAGGCCAATAAAAGAAATACAGGAAATAAATAAATCCCTATATTTCGGTCAATAAACATTGACTCTCTTCAGGATGTAAAGTAAAAATGAGGAATACAGTAGAGAGTGACGGTTTATATTGGAAAGGAAAGGGGTGTGTTCAATTGTTCTACAGTTGTTATAATTGCTAGAAGGATTAGCCAAATTTAATTACATCCAGGTGCGTCTTCTTTTTGTTGAGCCGCTCGGAGGATGTCTTGACCTCTGATGCATATCTGGTGGTCGGTCTCCGTGGATTATCTTCTTAATGATAGGGTTGAGAAGAGTATTGTCCACTGTGTCAGCTTTCCATTGGCCGCGAGATAGGTTCATTGTGTTTGATTGATTTATGATGGCTGATTCCAGCATTTTCCTTCTGTACGGACAGGTACTCTTAAAAAGCAAAGACGACCCACTCCAGTTAATTTGGTGCCCTAAATCTCTAAGGTGAACGAAAATCCCTGAGTTTTCATAGCCATACCTAACAGATCTTTTGTGTTCGGATATTCTTTGAGATAGCGAACGGCCCGTTTGCCCAACGTAGACTTTTTCACAATCCCCACATGGTATTTTATAAACGCCGGATTCTATATCTCTTCTATTTTGATAAACATTAATAAGGGTGCTTCCTATGGTCTTGGGATATGAAAAAACAAAGGGGTTCGCAGTTTTGATATGATATGTTATATTTTTAATACCTTCTATATATGGGAGTTTTATCTTATTTTTAAAATCTCTTTGGTTAGTAACATGATCTTTATAATATATCGTGTTGGCTTTGTTGATGGCCTTTTCTATGACGTACGTCGGGTAGAATAGCTGGGAGAGTTGTTTACGAATTATTTCAAATTCTTTACTTAGGTAGGCTTGTGAACAGATTCTCAAACCTCTAAGAAATAGATTACAAGCTACGCCAATTTTTACTGAAATGTCGTGATAACTAAAGAAATGAATGTAGGAAATAGAGAAAGTTGGTTTTCTATACACAATGAAATTATACCTTATCGATTCCCTTATAATTAGTATGTCCAAAAAAGCTAATTTTCCATCTTTTTCACATTCCGTTTTAAATTTTATGCTAGGGACTAGGGAATTTAGATTACTGAAGAATATATTAAAATCTCCCCAGCTATCATCCCAATATGTGAAAATGTCATCAATACGTATAGCTTTTCCAAACCATGTTCGTAGGTTTAATTGTTGTTAAAATTTTTGTATGTGCTTAGATGTGGTGCAAAAGAGAAGAAACGTATGATGGTCGGTTTGCTAAAGACGAGAAATTTTTTTTTTTTTTTTAACTCTTGGTGAGATGGCTGAAGGGAATTAGCTTGTAGAAGTAGGAAGTGCAAAAACGACTGTGTGGCGGTAATAGTAGACGTTGTTGAGTTTTGAAATAATGAGATTTAATTGTTGGTACTTGATTCTAGAAAGTGACCTATGGAGGTAAAATCAGGTTGTAACTCTACTTTTCCCTGGGAGGTTTTAAGAAATCTCTTTTCAAGGGAAATTTCCAATGATGCATATTTCCATTTTTCAAAGGATGTTTTCATCTCTACCTTTTTCTTGGGAATGTTTCTCCCCCATCCATTTTCAACGGAAATTTGTAGCACAAGTTTTTCCAGTTAAGGTTCACTTCAACCTTAGTACTTCTTCAAGGTTCACTTCAACCTTAGTACTTCTTCAAGGTATAGTTTCTTTACGGAAGGTTTCAACCGAACTTATTTTACAGGTGTTATTCTCAACTCAAAAAAGAGAGCGTATAACTAATATATATATATATATATATATATATATATATATATATATATATATATATATATATAATATATATATATATAATATCATTCCAAGAAATGAAAACCATTTACTTCCGATAAATGTCATGATGATGATCATCATCATCATCATACGATATGGTTATTAAGCGATAAATGCAGCAAACGGAAAATGTAATTTTTTTTATTCGATGTTCAGCGAAACTGTTTTGTTGATTTCCATTCAATAAAGTAATACAAAGGTCAAATTCAGTGGTGTTGTATCTTCAACTTTTCGCTTTTTAATATATTCAAATAACCAAAGAAAAGGAGCAAATAATGCCTGTATGGACCATTATTATTATTATTATTATTATTATTATTATTATTATTATTATTATTATTATTATTATTATTATTATGAAGCTACAACCCTAGTTTGAAAAACACAATATTATAAGCCCAAGGGCTCCAACAGTGTTTAATAGCCCAGTGAGGAAAGAAAATAAAGATATAAATAAACTACAAGTTAAGTAATGAGTAATTATTATAAGATATTGTAAGAACAGTAACAACATTAGAATAGGTCTTTCATATATAAACTATCAAGGGAGAAGAATTAGACCATCTTGATATAAATTCTGCAAAGTCTAAACTAGATCTCCTCCAAGTATTTTCTCGTTCTTGTCCTTCCATCTTCTCGAGTTTTCCCAACAGGGTCACTGAATGTATTATGTATTTAAATAGAATTCCTTTAGTACACAGGAGCTGATTCCTGTGGCTTTTAGATGTTTGAGTAAAAATGCTTTCTGTCTGTCTGTCTGTCTCTCTCTCTCTCTCTCTCTCTCTCTCTCTCTCTCTCTCTCTCTCTCTCTCTCTCTCTCTCAAGGACCGATGTGTTTTAATCACATAGTATAAATTTGTACACGTTTTATGGCTCTAATATTTTAAGCGTTTTCTTCCAAACCCGACTAAATTTTGGAAATATTTCATTATAAGTATGTTTTCTATACCCTTCTCTCTCTCTCTCTCTCTCTCTCTCTCTCTCTCTCTCTCTCTCTCTCTCTCTCTCTCTCTCTTGCCTTCCTATGATACCAGGTGCTACTGCTGAGACATGTGTATGTCATATAATTTAAAAATTAAATTTCTGTCAGAAGGAAAATTAACCTCTATATTCGGCGAATGATGAATTTAAAATTTTTAATTTTACGCTTCATACTTTATATATTTCTGGTTTTATTCACAATTTTGAAGGTAGTAGGTTGGCCAGGGCACCAGCCACCCGTTGAGATACTACCGCTAGAGAGTTATGGGGTCTTTTGACTGGCCAGACAGTACTACATTGGATCCTCCTCTCTGGTTACGGTTCATTTTCCCTTTGCCTACATACACACTGAATAGTCTGGCATATTCTTTACATATTCTCCTCTATCCTCATACACCTGACAACACAGATTACCAAATAATTCTTCATCACCCAAGGGGTTACTGCACTGTACTTGTTCAGTGCCACTTTCCTCTTGGTAAGGGTAGAAGAGACTCTTGAGCTATGGTAAGCAGCTCTTCTAGGAGAAGGACACTCCAAAATCAAACCACTGTTCTCTAGTCTTGGGTAGTGCCATAGCCTCTGTACCATGGCCTTTCACTGTCTTGGGTTAGAGTTCTCTTGCTTGAGGGTACACTCGAGCACACTCTCCTATCTTATTTCTCTTCCTCTTGTTTTGTTAAAGTTTTTATAGTTTATATAGGAGATATTTATTGTTGTTACTCTTCTTAGAATATTTTATTTTCCTTTTTTCCTTTCCGCACTGAGCTATTTTCCCTGTTGGAGCCCCTGGGCTTATAGCATACTGCTTTTCCAACTAGGGTTGTAGCTTAGTAAGTAATAATAATAATAATAATAATAATAAAGGTGGAAATTTCAAAAGAAAGATATTGAATAATGCTTAATATCGAAATATGGTTGACAATATCCAGGGTGTGTTCATGCATAAGCCCAGTAAATGACGCTAATTGGGGATTTCGCATTATTAGAGAGAGCCGTTCTTTCTATGTACATGTAGGTGTATATATATACATTGTATATATATATTATATATATATATATATATATATATATGTATATAGTTATTATTATTATTATTATTATTATTATTATTATTAAGCTATAACCCTACTTGGAAAAACACGATACTGTATGTATATATATATATATATATATATCTATATTCATATAAATATATATATATATATATATATATATATATATATATATATATATTTACACACCTTTTAAGTATTGGAAACGTCCCTGGTCGACAGTATGTTGGACGGAAGTTCAAGACATACTCATGTGTTGATACGACTTGAGTCTTCTATTTGTGAAGCCTTTGCTTCCAAACAGCACCATGTTACAGTATTTTTTGACCTTGAAAAGGCATATGATACCACATGGATATATGGTATTCTTAAAACCATTCATGAATTGGGATTGAGAGGAGAGCTGCCACTATTTATTCAGGCATTTCTTTCACGTAGAGTTTTTCAAGTGAGAGTGGGGGAAACTATCAGAGAGTAAGTGCCAGGAAGAAGGAGTTCCTCAGGGTAGTGTGCTGAGTGTAACGCTTTTTGCACTAGCAATTAATGGGATATCCTCAGCCATTCCCAAGGATGTTCTCTCAACATTATTTGTGGATGATCTCTCAATATCATTTGCTGGCACTAGAATGGCAATGGTTGAGAGAAAAATCCAACTCTCTATTGATAAAATTATCCAGTGGGCTGACATGAATGGATTTAAGTTCTCGACAAGTAAAACTACCATTGTCCATTTTTGTCGTATCCGGGGAGTACATCCAGACCCGGATACATACATTAAAGGTCAACGGATACCATGTGTATCGGAAACCAAATTTTTAGGTTTGATATTTGACTGTAGTCTTACATGGGTTTCATACCTAAAAGCGCTAAAAGCTAAATGTGTTGAAGCTCTGAATATCTTAAAAGTATTGTCCCATACATCATGGGGGGCAGACCGCAACACTATTTTAAAATTATACAAGGCCTTGATTTTCTCCAAAATTAGTTACGGTTGTGAGGTATATTCTTCAGCCACCCCAAGCCGGTTAAAAATATTAGACTCGATACATCATGCAGGTATTATATTGTCTACTGGAGCTTTTAAAACCTCGCCTATCCCAAGTCTCCTTGTTGATGCTGGAGAGTTACCTCTAGACCTTTACCGAATGTCTTCCATTCTTCGGTATTGATTTAGATTGCAAAGACTCCCTAACTCTCTAGCCTTTAAGACTGCAAGCCTTGTAAGACACGCATCATACTTTGAGTTGCACCCAAAATCTCCTCAACCTTATGGCTTTCGGGTGAAACGATTATTAAATAGTCTGGATATAATTAGAAATAAGGTACTTCCATTCAAGGTATCATCAACGCCTCCATGGAAGTTACCAGAGATATCTTTTTGTTAATATTTTATTGGAGATAAGAAGAATATGCCAGGTCTCTTTTTAATGAACATGTTAAAGAACATAGAGGATCAACTTTTATCTATACTGATGGCTCCAAATCTGAAGCTGGCGTTGGATTTGGAGTAAATAGTAATGGTTTTAATTGTAGAGGTGCACTTCCTCTGACCGCTTCCATATTTACTGCCGAACTGTATTGAGAAAATAGCGTTGGAGAAGGAGGGTAATTTTACAATTTTTAGTGATGCAAGGTTGTGTCCTTCAAGCTATGGAAGTTTTTAATTCTAATAACCCTCTAGTTTTAAAGATTTTAGAATGGCTTTTCCTTATTGGACGGAGAGGTATAACAGTTCAATTTTGTTGAGTTCCAGCACATGTAGGTGTGTCCGGGAATGAGAAGGCAGATTCACTGGCTAAGGAGGCTGCATCCGAGTTGCTGCCAAGAAGGTATCCCATTCCCTGTAATGATTTCTTACCTGACATCAAGAAATTGGTTTGCAATAAATGGCAACAGCAATGGGATAGTCAAGATGGCAATAAAATGAGGGAAGTAACAAATGACATATCTCCTTGGAGGTATAATATGATGCCCCGAAAATGGGAGACGTCTCTTTGTCGTCTCCGTATTGGTCACACTCGGTTGACACATGAGTTTCTGCTGAAGGGCCAACACCAACCGTATTGTGACAACTGTTTAGTACCTCTAACAGTAAGGCATTTGTTGACCGAATGCCCCAATTATAACAACTTAAGGAATAGATATTTGTTTGAGGCTCGAGGTGAGGGTGGCAGGTTCATCCTTGCCAAGATTCTTGGAAATGATGTGTCCTACCATGCAAGTGGCATTTTTAGATTTCTTTCAGAAGCAGGTCTTCTGAAAAATATTTAACTTTTATGACATTCAATTTTTATGATTTTAATTGAATAGTCTTTATTTTTTTATTTTATTTCATTTTTTATTTTTGTATACAAAAATTAAATGTTACCGGCGTCAATGACCTTAGATGTCAGGATGCCTGAAAACTTTAAATCATTCATTCATTCAAGACATACTCAAGCTCGATAGATTCTAGTAGTGTGTCTAATATCCCCATTCTTGTGAGCTTACGATGGAGGGCTTGGAGGAGCCTATATGCATACCTGTTGAGTCACCAACAACCATTTCCTGGCCCTCCCTGGTCCGAGGTTGATGGAAAGGGGGCACAGGCTCTGATCATTTGTATATATGGTCAGTTTCTAGGACAGGTCCTGTCCATTGTCTCTGCCATTCACGAGTGACCTTTAAACCTTTAACCCTGTATCCTTCACACACACACTTGCGCCTACTTAACATTAAGACCCTTCTCCTTTCACACTACATCGCTCTTAAATACGGAATGATGTCGCACCTATATGCGGTTGACCGTCGATTATTATTATTATTATTGTTGTTGTTGTTGTTATAATTATTATTATTAACTGCCAAGTTTGTGACGAATAACTCTTTATGAGAATTTTGCCTCGAAATTACTAAATTAAAATTCACTGTGATTTAGGAATAACTTATAGCTTATATCCAGAGTACAATTTTCGAACTTAGGCCTTTTGAATTTTGATACAGAGGAGCCAGTTGAGTTATCCATTTAGCCATCTTGAGAAATTGCGTTGAATGCCGCAGTGTGTGTAAGGGAGATCCAATCACTGGCGATAAGCCTTTTGTGGAAGTTTATGCACCGGTTTTCATCCCTGATTCATGTGTTGATGTATAACTGCGGTCGTTTTCGATATCCTTTGCTTTTTAAGAGTCGCCAACATTGAGAGGGAGCGATCTTAACAAATAGATAAACAAGCAAAAACAATTTTTTTTAATTTTTTTCTAATGATGAAAGTGTTGAAGAGGACACACAATTTAACGGGTGAGGTTTTGGTCCGGGAAGGGTAAGAGAACTTGAATGTTATGATAGTTGCATCTGCAGACATATCCCCTATATAAGAAAGATTAAGTGTCTGGATATATGTAAATTATATTTCCTTCCTGTCACCCTGAGTGGTATGACCAGTCGGTCTCTTCCCGTCCTTCGGGTACCAAATTAAGCTGGAAATTGTATGTACAGTAGGACACAGGAATTCCTGGCACATATCGTTCTGATGTTGTGCACCCTGTCACTCCCTTTTTGCGTGATGAGTTCTTGTTCTTTCTTCTGCCTACCACCTGTGCCATCTCTCTTTACGCTATCGTTTCTGGTTACTAGTCGTGCAATAAGGGTGCGACGGGGTACAGCTCACCAGAACGAGGTGACCCGGGAATTTTTGTTTCCAAATGTACGTGTGTTTTGCATGTGTGTTATATAGATATTTAGAATAGCTTGAGATAAAAGGGAACGGTTTGTTATTTTTTATCAAAGAAAGGGAAGCTTCTTACAAGACGTCGGCGTAGATTTTAGAAAATGCTTTCAGGCTGTGGAAGATTTTGGCTGGCAGAAGTTGTTCCCTATTAGAGGAAGAATGTGGAAGTGACTAAAGGCGAGTTTCCTTGGAATTGAGGGTTTTTATTCATTCGAAAAAGAACTTGTTCGTCTATGGAAGTTATAATTGTTTGCTTTTGTGCGTGGTTGTTGTATAAAGTTATGACGTTTTAAATTTACTTTTGTTTGAAGGTATACAGATGTCCACTTTCGAGGTAAACAATAAACAAAAAAGTTAATTTACATTTTATTATCCTAAACTTGATATGAATATCGTTACTTGTATTATGTGCATGGAAAATAGAAAAACTGTGATCCATTTTACTAGGTTTTTTTTTTTAAATCGATGGAATAAAGATTTGGATTCCCCCCCCCTCTCTCTCTCTCTCTCTCTCTCTCTCTCTCTCTCTCTCTCTCTCTCTCTCTCAGATTATCTTAACCGATTCTCATCTTATCTTGATTCTTAACCCCCATCAGTTCTTGACCTTCCCATTCATCTACACTCTAGATTCTAGAACCTTAAGGAGTCTTTATAACAACCCGTCTTACAATTCCAGCTGGTCGTAATGATAGAATCACATATTTTTCATCGATATACTGAAGAACTACGGTCTTTAATAATTTCGTTATGAGTGTCATCTTACCATTTAATACTCAGTATTCTTGGCACTGCTTAGCTCGTCAGTCCATCGTCTTCTCTTCCTTCCCCTAGGGACCCATTCTGTTATTCTTCTTGTCTTTCTATTATCTGTCAATCTCATATGTCCTGCTAAATCCATTTGTTTATTTTACATGTTGTTAGAATATGCCCTACTTTAGTTAGCTGTCGTTTGCATGTTGCTCTTTTTTTCTCCATAAACAGACGCGAATGGAAGGACAAGTCTGAGGCCTTTGTTCTGCAGCGGACAAAAAGTAAAACTTATAAATTTCTTCACTATGAACTCAAATATTTATTCTATGGATAGACTAAGACTGATATCACTAATGAAGTATATGAATATAACTTTGAAGGTAATATAATTTCGTTTGACGACCATACTTTGAGTAAAAGCTCATAGCAGAATTTGACTTCTTCGGTGTATTATAGAAATAATTTTGAATGAATCAGTTGTTTTCAGTAAGGGTTGCGAGATAACCGAAATTGATAAAATTGATAGTTTAACTTTCCAAATGTGTTACAAACTGTAAACCCAATGCTTTACCATCTGTATAGCCAATCAATGTTTTACCAAGTGTAAACTATAACTGCATTAACTTCATATGATGTTTTGGCTTTTGGGCAAAGCTGCCTCATATCACTGGAAGTTTATTCGCTGTTTGAGGAAGATGAAGAAGACGGAGAATTGCGTTGGTCCTCTCTTTAATCTTGTGTTGTCATCATTGGAACGGAAATTGAATTAGTTATCACATGGAAGAACGCGTTGGATGGCGTGCTCTCTCTCTCTCTCTCTCTCTCTCTCTCTCTCTCTCTCTCTCTCTCTCTCTCTCTCTCTCTCTCTCTTTTTTTTTACAATTTGTAGAAAATCCCTGCATATTTATTGGACGCTACAAAATGTTTAATAGAAAATCCTCGACGGGAATAAAGTTTTTGATGTTCATTATTATTATTATTATTATTATTATTATTATTATTATTATTATTATTATTATTATTATTATTATTGCTGTTGTTATTATTTTCTCTCAAAACAGTGCAGCATATCAATAGAAAGTCGATGTTCTTGATATCAAATTCTTGTGGTATTTTCAATGTTTATTCCAGATTGTAGTTATATTCCAGATAAGATAACTTTATACGTCGTGGTTTTCGTTTTTGTAACGTGGTAATAAGTAGGATTTGATATAATAGTTCGATTTCAAAGTAAATACTTAAAATAGTCCACTATTGTAGTATATATATATATATATATATATATATATATATGTATATAATATATGTACGATGTATATATATATATATATATTTATATATATATATATATATATATATATATATATATATATATATATATATATATATATATATATATATATATATATATAGTATATTCTAGAATTTCATTAATATATAAAACTCCTTATGATATATTAGACTCTCAAATGATTCCGATAGTTAGAATTTTGAGGTACCCGTATTTTTGATGAATTCAGGTCCGAATATTGACGTCAATGGCGATATTCATTGGACTTCAAGGACGAGATGAAATGGGTATTGATGTCAACAGATCAATTTACTGATGCGTCGGAAGAAAAAAAAAAAATATGTAGAAAACATGATTTTTTGACGCACCCGGATTTTTTATTTTGTTTGATACAAATCGATTTTAAATTTGATAGTTCCTTATTGGATGCTTTTGTCTTTAAAATATCCGTGAAATTTGTGTGTGGGGGGGGGGGGAGGGGTTATGTTTCGTATTAATATCCAAAAAAAAAAAAAAAATAGTACACAGAAAAATATTGAATATATTAAGGAAGAAATAGAGTTTTCTTTATGTCCGACCCTAATCGGTTTGAAATTTATTAGTACCTTATTGAATGCTCACATTTGGTTTTTAAAGTTCCTGTGAGATTTGTGAGTTCTTTTTTATGCTTCCTATTAATCTCTACATATTTTTTGGTTTATGTGTTTGTTTTAAATTATAAATCTTGTTTGGAAGTAAATCACTCAAATTTACACGTATCGTTTATCAATGAATATCAATGACTTTGTTCAGTACCTACAATTTAATAGTAATCGGTAACGTTCGCATTCAGGATTAAAATCTATCTATCATCCTTGCGTTGTTATCTGGGAGGCTTCAGGATCCGCGTTTGAATCTCGAAGCCGGCTAGATGGAACAGATGAGCACACTCCTCTCAATAATCTGTTCATTTACTCAGGGATTTGGGTACTTATTTGTTAGAAGACCGTTGCTGGTCTCACCTTTACCTTGGCCTTTGACCCAATCACTCCCAAAATCTAAAATGTCCTTGGATCATGGCCAATCATCCCACCACGATATTGTTAAAAGACGTTTTTGACCTTTTCGTGACCTTGATCTTGAGCATGTTGTATATCACAAGATAGGCAATTTAATTATGCACATATTGGCACTATTTTCTTGCCAATCAGATAAAGATTGACCACAATTTAGCAAAATGGTTTTAAGCTAGACCTTTGACTCATCACCTTCCAAATGCACATTTTGACACTTTCATACAGATCAAATAAAGAAAATACGATATAGCCAAAGGGGTTTTTGACCTTTTCGTTACCTTGACCTTTGACCCAATCACTCCCAAAATCTAATTAAAATTTGTCATTTGTTCATAGCCAATTATCCCACAAAATGTCATGACATTCTGTAAGAGTTTTTGAGGGATGTGAATCACAACAAGCAAACAAACATATTTCTGGTCTTTTAAAAGTTTTAATTATTGTTAGAATGACTCCACATTGATGATAGTGTACTACCTTATTATCGCATTTTATGGAAGGTGTCATGTATTTTCTATCAAGAATATGAGGAATGTAACGAGTTCAGAAGATTTGAGGTTGCAGGCTAGCGTAGATTAATTGATTGATTTAGACCTCTCTGGCGTCCTGACGTCGAAGGTCATTGACGCCGATATCGTTTGGTTTAGTTAAAAACCATAAAAAGCGAAGATGTCCTTATAAAATGTAGATAGCTTTCAGAAGACCTTCGTCTGAAATAAATCCATCCAAGAATTTTACCTTCCTCACCTCGAGCCTGAAAGAGATATCCATTTCTTACTGTGGTAAAATTGAGGCATTCGGTCAACAAATGCCCCAGTCAAGGGTACCAAACAGTCGTCGCAATATGGATGGTGTTAAAGAACATAAACTGATGTGAGTGGAAGGACATGGCCGAGGATTTTTGTCCTGCAGGGGACTAGCTATGGCTGATGATGATGATGATGATGATTCTTGTTTCTTTTGACGTCAATGATATGTGACTTATATTATGTTCTCTTGGTGTTCAGAGGAGGCCAAGAAGTCTTAATAAGAATGCTTTACAACATCTAAAAAAAAATGTGTTTTAGAGGTGGTTTTGCCACTATATATGTTGAAATTCACGTAACTTAAGTACATGTTATTACAATTAAAGTGAACTTATTTGCCTTAAAGTGTTTTGAACATCGAAAACAATTGAAATCAAATGTTTTATTTTGATTTATAATTTGACCAGAGAAGACTTATGACTTTTCATTTTCAACTCGGGATATTTTGTTTTTATTATCTATATGCTAGATAATCTTTTTTTTTGTAAAATGGAGACTTTTGGGAAAGATAAACATAAGGCAATGAGTTACACGCTCTGTGGGTGGTTAGGGCCTCCAGTGCACCTCATGCTGTACACTCTAGGCGTAAATTTAAGGGTCTTTGCAGTGTTCCTTCGGTACCAGCTGCACTCACTTTTTAGCCTTCTTCAGTACCTCCGTTCCCGTTTCCTTTCCTGCATCTTGCTGTCGTCACTCAACTTATTAGCTGGGTGTTAGATGGCCTCCCAGGTACCAGCGCCAGGTTATGTAGCCCATTTCAGTACATCCAATCCAATTTAATCTAAAGTAGATACTACAACATTTTCCATTGAGAGAGAGAGAGAGAGAGAGAGAGAGAGAGAGAGAGAGAGAGAGAGAGAGAGAGAGAGAGAGAGAGAGAGAGAAGAGCGCTCTTGAAAATCGACATTGGCTGCTTAGGGGAAAATTGAGGGAGAGGAAAATAGAGATGGATAATTGAATGAGGAAGGAACGCTGGATAGCAGTCGCAGTTTAGGAGGGAGAATAAAGAAAAGAAACTTCGTTTTTGGCGTAATTGCTTCTTAATTTATTTTTAGAATTCTATTTTAAATGAATTTCGCTGTGGTAATTATTTAACAGCATATTTTCCGGTAAAAATAGATAGGTGTCCTTTGATATGTATGTTTGTATATAGATTAAATTAAAGGTTTAAAGGTCGCTCAATAATGGTAGAGGCAAGAGACTGACCATATATACATATGATTAGTACCCAGGCCTCCTCTCCACCCAAGCTATGACCAGGGAGGGCCAGGCAATGGCAGCTCCCCCAAATCCTCCATCTTCAGCTTAAGAGGAGGATAAGGTTGAAGGCACTCAAAAAAACTATCGAGCTTGAGCGTGACTCGAACCCTAGTCCAGCCGATCGCCAGGCAGGGACGTTTCCAATAGGACACCCCAACCCCCGAGTTATATGCCCTTTATGCTTGCCATAGTTTCCATCTAAAATGTCTGGACAACCCATTTGATGATGGTGAAGCGAGATACATTAGCACGCTGCCTATTCATTGATGAAATTTATAACTGGATGACATAGCATTGGCAGCTGAATGACATTTCAATTGAGTGAACACGTAAGTTGATATTAAACAGGTCGTGCGTAAAAGATATGGTTTCTGTTGGATTCATTCATTGAATAAAAGGGTGCAAATCATTAATCAATTGAAAAAAGCAATAGTAGAGTTATTTATTTTGGATTTTTTTAACGGAATGATATTCATTTTGCAGGTACGTGATGGAGAGAGAGAGAGAGAGAGAGAGAGAGAGAGAGAGAGAGAGAGAGAGAGAGAGAGAGATGACTGAACATTCAGGTAACTAAGATTTGAACTTATTACTCTATTACTTTAAGATGTTCTTTGAGATACAGCTATAGAACGAAATATCTTAGGCGTTTCAAAATTCAGACGTAATATCTCAAATATGCATAGTGTGTATATGATGTACATATGTATACTTAATTATGTATGTATATATATATGTATGATATACTTTTATGTATGTTTGCTTGTCTATGTATATTTACTTATCTATCTTTTTAACTATCTATGTATATATATATATATATATATATATATATATATATATATATATATATATGTATATATATATATAAAATTTATATATATATATATATATATATATATATATATATATATATATATATATACATATATATATATATATATATATATATATATATATATATATATACATATATATATATATCTGATAAATTTTGCACAATTAGACGTGTTTTTCTTTAATACTTATCTTTTCAGTGATGGCGTTTATCTTACTAATTTAAATTTTAGACTTCATTTTTGTTTATTAAAAGTATGCTTTTATAAAACATAATTGGTTCATATCTTCCCCACTTACATGAAAAAAAATATACTAAAGTATTTTAAGATTATTTATTTTAAATTTTTTCTGCCATATTTCACATATTGATGTATATTGATTTCGCCGTTCCTGATCTTGGTATTAATATCACAATTGTGGTCTTCTCTTGAGTTCAGATTTTCCCAGACTATACTATCCACTTCGAAGTAATAGATACTTACTAGGAAAACTCTGTTACATAGAGTTTGCAAAATAACGTGGATATTTTGTATTTTGTATCTTTAACAAAATAGTCTTGCCATTTTATATAATGCCTTCAATATTTCATATTATTCTGGAAGCTTTATTCCTGATGCGACTAATTTGTGGATTTGTTTACCATCCCTTCAATTTAATCTTTGGAATTTCAATAAAATGCAAATACTTTAGTTTACAAAGTTTTTTTTTTTTTCATAGTTTATCTGTTATTTATATTGTGTATTTAAATTTTATTTGAAAAAAATCCTTATCACCTGTGTTTTATGGTTTATTTTTCTAAATGATTTTCTCTACCAGGCGGTTCTCTTTGGTTGGTCATATTCTGCTTTCCTAGCTAAAGTTTAACTATTAATGATAATGGTAATTCTCTCTCTCTCTCTCTCTCTCTCTCTCTCTCTCTCTCTCTCTCTCTCTCTCTCTCTCTCTCTCTCTCTCTCCATAAAGGTAAAAGTATTGGTGAATCTTTTATTTTTCTAACCTCATTATTATTTTTTAAACTTACTTAGAACTGACTGAACTTTCTAACCTTTCAATTAGATTTAGAAAACTTTACCATGATATTTTATGATATTTATTTTTGAACTATCCCAACTGGCCATTTCTTTTTCCCTTTACCTTTCTATCTCTCATACCTTCACATAAATTTCTTAAGAGATGAAGGCTGTCTTTCTGGTCCTTCAACAGTCCCATCAGTTCCTGGCGGTCATTTCAGTGGTGGTGATGAGCAACAGCACCACAGTAGTGGCTCACATAAACAAGCAAGGAGGTACTTGTTTGCAGCCCCTATCCCATCTAGCAGTAGAAATACTAAAATGGGCCGATTTACGCTCAGTACTGCTATCAGCCCGCTTTAGGCATCCACTGCTCCCCAGTCCCAGACCCCAAGTCTCTCTGGCAAGGTGCATTCTAACAATGGTGGGGACAACAACGACGTTTACGCCTTTCCCCCATTTTGTCTGATGAGAAGGGTACTCAACAAGGCCAGAACATTGGTCATCCTCTCAATAACCCTCATAGCTCCGTTATGGTATCATGTGGAATGGTTTCTGGACCTTCTGCAGCACCTGGAAACTACCCAGCACCACCTACGGCTGCAAGCCTGGAGACTACCCAGCACCTCCTCACCCAGAAAGGATATTTGCAACAAGTTGCGAAGAGGATGTCTAGATGTCCGCGTAAATCCTCAGCAACAGTCTACCAGACAAAATTGGACGTTGTCTTTGGTGTGTGTCATGGTTAGGGTATCTCTCCACTCGCCACTATTCCACCAATAGCGGAATTCCTTAGGTATTTGCGGGAGGAACGGCTCCTTTCAGTTTCGGCAGTGAAAGGCGATCGGTCAGCCTTGAGCCTTACCTTCAAACTGAAAGGAAGGGACATCTCATCGTTAAATCTTTCCTTACTCACACGGACTTATGAATTTTCCTGTCCTCGGTGAGACCTCCCCCTTGGAGCATTGTTGTAGTTCTCCAGTCTCCAAAGAGGCCTCCCTACAAGCCACTACACCAGGCAACAGATCTCCACCTGGCTTGGAAGACAGTGTTCGTAATTGCTTTGACCTTTGACAAAAAAGTCAGTGAACTTCATGGTCTCTCACACGACATCGCCCACTCAAGGGGAGGGGTAGAGGTAATGTTCAAGTTCGTCCTTGAGTTTGTTGCCAATACTCAGAATCGATGGGTAAAGAATCCTAGATTCGACCCGTGACGGATAACGAGTTGCCGCTCTGTAACTGACGATCCAGATCATCTGTTACTGCGCCCTGAGATGAGTTTGAGGCTCTTGTTATTATTATTATTATTATTATTATCATCATCATCATCATCATTATTATCACTTGCCTCAAGAACAGCAGCAGCCCACCCATTGGTGCTTTCGCTTGTCATTAGCACTGGGAGAGACAAGAGGAGGATCACCAAAAACACCATCTCTGCATGGATTCACAGTCATAAATTACACTCTGAATCCAGATCTTTCCCCAACACGATGACCCAGAGCTCACAATGTCGGGGGATCAGCTACGTCCCTGGCCTTCAAAAGAGATTACTCTGTGACGCAGGTTCTACAAGCAAGGGTGTGAAAGCGCCAGACATCTTTCACAGCCCATTAGCTGCAAGATGTGATCCACAGGAGCTCAATGTGAGCATTCTTATATGAAAATAATGTTGAATAAATATTAGGACATAGTAGAAAAAATACATAGTTAAATGTTCCTATTTTGATAGAAATTATCTAAAGAATGCCTGTAAGGATAATGGAAGATACACATTTAAAAGACGGAAAAAAATATGTAAAGCAAAAAGGATGGTAGAAAGGTCGTATTTTCCTGTCAGCTTTACTAAATCTCTTAAAGCGTGTGCTAAGAGCTAAGGTTCTTTTGAATGACTCAAAATGTGTAGTGGATTTTTTCTTGTTTGTTGTATTTTTTCTTGTTTTGTTCTAAAGGAAAAGGAAGAGTTTCGTATTTTTAGTTGTTTTTTTCATTGGATAAATCGAAAAATGTAGAACGAGATGCCTTGTGATTTTGTTTAGAAATTAGCCAGCGTTTATTTATCTGTTTATCTTTTAGCAGTATGACGTCAAAACGTCCTGCCGGATTTTCATTAATTTTTTTACGCGTTAATAATTAATGGAAGAGTGTAAGGAACTAATAAGGTAATAGAAAGTTAAAAGGACTAAGAAATGTTACTGGCAGCAAGATACATAAGTAATTGGAAGACAGGTTGGGTTAATTTTTATACCGATATTGCCTAATGTTGCAAATGTTCTTTTCGTCTTTAACTAAGATGACCAACTTTACCGAAAAATGCAACATGTGTTGCTAAAACTCCCGTCGCTAGTGAAAACTAGACGCAATAATGCTTAAAAACGTTTACGCTATACATGATTGCTCTCTCTCTCTCTCTCTCTCTCTCTCTCTCTCTCTCTCTCTCTCTCTCTCTCTCTCTCTCTCTCTCTGGGTTTATATGTAGATGCTCCATTTTGGACATTTGAAAGAGGAAGTCTGTTGAAAGATAAAAATATTATAGAAAAATAAAAATTTTGTGAATTTTTTAAAACTTTCCAATGTCTCCATACCTTTCAGTTTCAGGATATTTATGCAATGAAAGTTATTTGCTGGTTTATATGGGAGATAAGGTACTGAGGGACATCAGTTATATGATATTGCATATTTTCTTATCAAAATCAATCTTCGAACTTTGTGTTTGATGTAGTCTCTCTCTCTCTCTCTCTCTCTCTCTCTCTCTCTCTCTCTCTCTCTCTCTCTCTCTCTCTCTCTCTTTTTTTTTTTAGTTAATCATCTTTATGTATAATGTAGGTGTAACTCTTAATGTACTTTATTTCCAAAATTTTCATACTGACGCATTGACATGTGGATTTATGCTATATAAGCCTATATTATGGTTTACGCTATATACTATTATTAGGCGCATGAAATAAATTTTAATTCATTTTTATTCAATAATGTATCGCTAATAGATCACACACATTAAAATCAGAGTGAATTTGTATGTTTGTGGAACTTACAGATGTACTGAATTTGTTTTTCTGTAAAGTATCTCTTTTGCCATAGTAATATATTTTGTATACAAAATTATATACATAAATACGACGAATAGGAATTCATAACTTTTTATTTTTTTTTTTTTTTAAATATGGCTTTATATGATATCATTTTAGACAAATCGAAGATATCAAGTAGTAGGCTAAATATTTTTCTTCCAGCGTCGTCTTTGGCAGGATATTAAACATTGCGGTAGAAATTGATTGTGGGACCTTAGGTTTTGTGTCATGGAAGGTCCGTAACTTATCTCAAAATAGATTAGGGCTGATTCACACGTGCTTTGTAATTGTATGATCGAGAACGAGTTTCTTCATAAATAAATGAATATATATATATATATATATATATATATATATATATATATATATATATATATATATATATTTGTGTGATTAAAACCTATGTATAGTGTTTGTGTATAAAGACATACATTTTTATTTGGTAAAAAATAAATGTGTGTGCAGGTTTGATTAATCAGGCCGATGTCTGACTAACTTTTCAATATCCATTTCAAATCCTTTCTTACTTTGTAACATATAAATCACGAAGTTGACTTGTAAGTGGATTTTAAAAGTTACTGAATTATACAAAACAAAAAAGACATTTATGATAAATAACTGCCGATAAATAACATTGATTTCTTTTTTATTCATGGCAGTTTCCTTACAAAAATTAATTTTATAAGAGTATGTCACTTCTGCTGAATTTCTTCGTCTTGAATGTCTTTATTGATATTATTTTTGATAGATTGCAAAAGGGATTCATCCGCAACTGATTGAGCGTGATTGATTTCAGCAACGGTAAGAATACGATGTTTATAAACTTCTACATCCAAAATATGTTGATTTTTGTGAATTACTAAAGTGGTATTTAAATGATTACAGACATCAATATTACATTGTTGATGTGAGCCTACTGTATAAATAGCTTGTGTGACAGACAATCCGTTAGTTTTCAAAGTGTCGGAAAGGATTAATATTTCAGATCCCGGTAATGTTTTCTTGACTTGCACTATTAAATTTGAAGGTACGTTTTGCTCGATAGATTGCGTGCAAGATGATATTACGGGTGAACGAGAATTCTGCTGGGTCGCGTATATTATTTCTTTATTAGTGAGACAAGTTATTGGTTCTTCAACGTACGTTACGGTTACATTTGTCGTCTCCTTTTTATCCAAAACTGATTTTAAGGTATTAGAAGACTTATAGAATTTTCCTTTGATATACACGCCGTGCTTGACAGGAGCTAAGATAATGTTTTGATTGCCCATAGATGGGTATCCTATAATTACAGCTGGATACATATCAATGTTTTGTACAACAACAAATGTATCGGCAAACATGCGCTTACCGACCTTGAACTGAACATGAGTTACGCCTATGACATTTAATTCATTATTTCCTATACCCGAGAGTCTCACTCCTGATTTTTCTATCGGAAAGTTCGAAAACAACAAATGATGTGTCCTCAAATCCATGATATTACGTGGACTACCAGAGTCAAAAAATAATGTAAAGGATGTGTGTTCTAAATTTACAGCATATAATGTTGGTCGTAACTCATTTTGGCTTATTGTATGAATTCGTTGCAAATCTACGGGAGCATGCACTGATTTACTTAATTCGTCCATGTGTTTCATAGGAAAATCTATTGCCTCACAATGATCTGATAAAACATTCAATTGATTATTCAATACTACTGATGTTGACATGAATGACCTTGACCCAACATCACTCTCTTCCCCACTGGAGTTAATTATGTGGTATTTGGTTTGCTCTGCACATTCTGAAAATTAGTCTGACCTTGCGAGGTCTGGTTTGACGACCCAGGCTCAGCGTTATTCGAAGAACTGTTTGTTTGTTTGGGATTCTGAACTACATTAACGTTTGGCTGTTTCTTCTTATTAAAATGAGGATTTTTCTTTTTATTTCCATATGAAATTGACTGTGGAATTGACTGTGTATTTCTAGGATTCTGTTGTGTGTTACGTGAGTAGCACTGACTATATGAATGAGTCGAACTATTATGTATCGAACAGAATTTCGTTCTGCAGTCCGCGATCAAGTGACCTTGACGTTTGCAATTATAACACGTCATTCCCGCAACTTGACTATTATTAACTACATTTACTTGTGGCTTTGTTTCATTTTTTGCAATAACTTGAGTTAACACGGGATCAAGGTCAGGACACTTAGACATGTTTCTTTATCTGTTTATATACATCCAATTCCGTACTTGCAGGCGTTAACATTTTATCAAAACACCGCACTAAAGCTTCAGGCAACATAAGTGTCATGCAAGTTAAATATATTAATCGTAAAAAATCTTTCACAGAGATGTTATCTCTAGTAACCCAAGTGGAATTACCTAAAATATCTTGATATTCAATAAGCCTATCGGCTATAAGAGCTGTTCTCTCAATAACATTAAGCCGAGTCATAGTGGCTTGATTAAGTGTATTTCTTAACGTTAATACTACATCCAAGGCTTCTTCACCCCCATAGACCGCGCGTAACCTAACTTTGAAATCATCCCAGGTAACTGCTTCTTGAAATGAAACACCTCTTAAATATGCACTCGCATCCCCCTTAGAAAAATCTATAAAACTTTTAGCTTCTTGTAATTGTACAAAAGGGTCTACGATTTGTTTGGCATTTAAATGGGCATCGACGGATGAAATCCATGACTCCACATTTTGAGGCAAGAACCCATTAACCCGACCCTGAAAAGGAAGGATTGCGGATCTAGCATTTACAAGTGTCACAATCGGGAGGGGGTTAACCTCTCCTGCTGTTACGCTACTTTTTCCAGGGGCTGTGCTCACAGGGGGCGTCATGTTTACGGTATTTCTTTTCCTATCTCTTCGACCCCTTGCAATTCTATCAAAATATCTATGTGAATACAGACGTCCACTGTGTAAACGCACAAGCACTAAATGATAAAGATTATAACAAAATTCCCCAAAACAATGATACTAATACAAAGATATTTCCCGAGAATTTCTGAAAGAAAACGGAACACAAAGATATTTCCCGAGAATTTCTGAAAGAAAACGGAACACAAAGATATTTCCTGAGATTTTCTGAAAGAAAACGGAATTAGCACAAAGAGAGAAAAAAATTCTAGATGAGAATTCGGAGTTGAACACAGTTTCCTTTAATTAATGGAGTAGAAGATTAGCAAACCACTCACCCCAGTAATAATCGGCCAACGACTCGTGATAACTACACCTCACTGCTCAATACTGAAATGAATAAGAAAATGTACTTGTACTTAGCTTATATGGTGTTGTGTGATGTCGTCATTTCCTCTCTCTCTCTTGATGTTTGGGTGAATGTTTTCGGTCCGATTTCCTCTCTCTCTCTTGATGTTTGGGTGAATGTTTTCGGTCCGATTTCCGTTGAATGTAGTGCTTCCTGGATATGTTTTGTAAGCGTTGAACGTCAGTCCTTGGTTTTCTTAGGATGCTGATTGAAGATCCAGTTCATCAGTTTGTATGTATAACATTCATTAAATGTTTCATTCTTCGATGGACTATGATACTTAGTCAAACTTGTAGATTCATTACTGTAGATTTCTTGAAGATCTTTCTCATGGTTTTTAGAGTTTTATTCGCTGATTCTTGAAGATTTTTCTCTGATTCTTAGAGTTTTATTCGTTGATTCTTGAAGATCTTTCTCTAATTCTTAGAGTTTTACCGCTGCCACCATTTATTAGTGTGCTACTGTTGTTAACACACATTGAGTATGTTAGTTGGGATATTACATCTTCAAGTAAAGTCAATCAAGTTAACTTTAAAATGGTTTATTCTTTAAAAACAACAGTGTTAACATCTCCATCACAGGAGTATAGATGGTTTGGTCGGATGACCATTCCGTATGACATCTTAGTAAGAACTGGCTAAAATATCGATATCACAGATATCGTAGAGTCAGTTATCTCAGCATTTAAACACATAATGTAAACTAAACATTAGTATAGGAAGACACCTGCATCCGGTGGCGACACAACTCCTTCTTACGGTTCGTATTTGTTATTATTCTTCATAAAAATGTTACATTGCTGAGATATGCTATTCGCATCCGGCTATGATCTGACTACAGCACTTCTCACACTAGCTTCTACTTCCACAATGACGTATTACGTCATGTGTTTTAAACATGTAATATATGATTATTACATATATATATATATATATATATATATATATATATATATATATATATATATATCTGTATGTATGTGTTTATATATATATATATATATATATATATATATATATATATATATATATATATATATATATATATATATATACATGTATATATATTTTTATATATATACATGCGTATATATTTTTATATATATACATGCATATATATTCATATATATATATATATATATATATATTATATATATATGTTTTTATATATATACATGTATATATATATACATGTGTATATATATATATATATATATATATATATATATATATATATAATATATACATATACATACATACACATACATACATGCATATACATACATATATACATACACATTGGTGTATACTTTCAAAAGTTGGGTAACCTAATATACTGTTCATAATACAAAATATATAATTAGATAAGTTTCTTTTGCATATATGACCTTAGCAGCTGCGATGCAAAATCTGTTAATCTGCCAGAGTAAATCTGTTCTCCAAGCAGTTTCTGTCAATTTGAATTAACGATAAGCAAATTCTAACCATTAGGGTTGAAACTTGAAGTGATTGTAACAATGAGGGGACCTAGAGGAAAACAATGAAGAGTCCAGGAGTCTAGGTAGGCCAACAAAATCCTGAGACAGCCTTTGATTTCTCATTCATAGAAGACATGTGGTTACTTTTGGATTTCACACTATATACATTATGTGAACGCATCCCATACTTGTAAATCATTTTATAATTGAATAGATATTATTGAGGGTTATTACTAACGATCATAAGAGTGTTTTTGTAATTGATGTAGGGATTTACCGACCACAGGACGGTCTGTAGATGAATATGATACGTTTGCATGGTCCGTGGATTGCTTTTAGCCTACCGCTCGCAGTTACCTGTTATAAAATTTGCTACGTTGTGTTGGGGTTGATATAAAGTGAGTGGGTCTAAAAATATGTCATTTGTTCTGACTTCCTTGTCAAAAGACATCGTAGGATAAGAGCTGATGTTTCTATTTTTATTTTGGTTTTCGTTTTGACGCTCTAATTCTTTTGTCGTATCCTATTGCCTCTGTTCTTCAGATAACAAATCTATTCATATATTAAATTTGTTAATTTTATAATGTATATATCATCCTAAAAACAGGAATCTGGTCTTCTTCACCGGTTTAGGAAACCAGTTGTTTATATTGAAGAATAATTAAAGTTAAATACCATGGAAATGCAGCCAACAATTTCTAACGATGGGGAATTTGAAATTTCTGTACGCAGCACATTGAGTATGGTCCCATTGGTGTAATTCTTGGTCGAATTATAGTTGAATGGATAGTAAGAGTGGCTTCGAAGTGATACAGTATATCAGTGAACTTATGTGAGGGTTGGAATGCGAATCATTAAAGTTTCTGTGAACTTGGAGGAGTTTCTTAATCACATAAATATTCCTATTGTTTAAATTTTGACTCGTCTTAATTGTCCAGTCCGTAGGGATGTTCTGTATGTTCTGATTACATGAATGTATGTTTTGAATTATTTGCATCGTTATTTTTCTTGACATTGTATGACTCGATATGAATAAATCAGTGCTTTATGGCGTAGATAGGTTTAAGAACCGGTTTTATTTATTTATTTTTTCACGGAGGTAGCAGCAGTAGGGGATTCAGCATTATGAAGCTTCATCTGTGTTGGAATTGTGGGAGGTTGGGCTGTGGCACCCTACCAGTACCAGCTGAACTCGGCTGAGTCCCTGGTTAGGCGGGAGGAACGTAGAGAGTAGTCCCCTTTTTGTTTTGTTTCTTTGTTGATGTCGGCTACCCCCCAAAATTGGGGGAAGTGCCTTGGTATATGGATGGATTTTTTCACGAAAAGTTGTAATATGTTTTTATGACGGGTAAATTTCAATATTTACGAAAGCGTTGAACTTTACTGTAATATTAACATAATTAGTTATCAATTTGGCGGTTTATGATGCGGCCTATCATTACGTTTTCAGTGGGATACAACTAGTCATTCCCGTGATTAGTTTCTCTGGTTTAGTAGCTCCTCAAGTTTTAGCAAATATTATGTTTATGTAATTATGTATATTAATTGATTATATGAGAAAAGATACTTGGAATGCATTCATTTCATGGGTTTAGCCTTTACGGATAGAGATGTTTCGAGATCGATGTTATTTATTATCTATCCAGTCCTAATCATCCTGTTGAGTGGATCGGAAAATTTCAAATTTCTGCTGTTGTTGTCCAAGTTGAAGAATCTCGTTTAAATTAGTTTGTGTTTCTGGCCGGGAATTTGTATATATAAAAGTGAAATATGCAAAATCTTAATGACAAGCGTTCAATTCTTGTAATAATGGTTGATGGTTTTTGGAAGCCTATGGGAAACGTCCCTGCCTGGTGATCTGCTAGACTGTGGTTCGAGTCACTCTCAACTCGACAGATTCTTGTAATGTCTGCAACGTCATCATCCTTTTAAGCTAATGATAGGGATTTGGGTGAACCTATAGGTTTAACTGCTGGGTCATTAGCAGTCATTGTCTGGCCCTCCCTGGTCTTAGCATGGATGAAGAGGGACCTTGGATGCTGATCATATGGATATATGGTCGGTGTCAAGGGCATTGTCAGTCCCTCGCCTCTGCCATTCATGAGTGACCTTAAAAGTCACTTGATGTTTTGACTGTAGCGAGGAGCACATGAATAGTTGTTCACAAAGCTATCCAATTTTCCTAATATTCTCCAAGTTAGAGAGGGATCACAATCAAATGATTATATAGTTCATCGCGAAATTTAGTATTTGGGTGACTACTGGTTAATGCCAAGATGTTCTTTTTTAGACTTTATTAGTCACACTGTATAGCGTAATGGGCTGCTTGTATCAACTTTCCCCATCTATTTCTAATCCTTGCATCATCTTCCCCCAGTCCCAGCCCACCCGCATCCATCCTTCTGTTCTTATCTCTCTTGAATGGTTTCTTCTGCTCCCTTATTACTAGACTCTTCTGCCTGTCCAGTGGTGATATATATATATATATATATATATATATATATATATATATATATATATATATATATATATACACACATACATATTATATTTGTATATATGTTTATATATCTTTCCGGCCACGCTCATGGTGTAGAGGGAGTTATCATACCCTGATGAGAATGGGGGTACCATGAGAGGTACACTTGAACACCAGTCTCCTCAAATTGCTGAAGCCTCGTGTTTTAGTTAGGAATGGTGGAGGGAGTAGGGTGGGTTGAATCTGTGTGTGCATATCTATCGAAATATTTACGCATCATTTAGAACAGATTGGGTTCGCTAGTAAAAAAGAATTGACAATACTGGAATCTACTTGAAAACGAAGCAATAAATGATGAGGAAGAAAATACCTCTGGGACAGTCGAGCGAAAACCTGGAGAGCTTTCTCGACCTCCATTACCGTCGCCATTATCAAGGCATTAATGGCTGTGACCTGACAGGAAGTTCCAGTTTCACCAGAATAGATACCCACCAGAACGTCAGCCATCAAGCCCAACCCTCCACTGTGGTGCCCAACTACAGCAGTGCCCTTCCAAATAAACAGCTTAAACTCACTGTCCTGGGATGGATGGGATCGATCTGCTGCCACGTGAATGCTAGGTGAAAACGTTACCTCTGTCTAGCCATTAGGCTAGTGTAACCAAAGTTACTGAAAGTAACTATTTAAATATAGGCAAGTGCATTCTGTTAACAAGTTCATCCAAAATAGTACTTATTCACATTTAATAAGATTTTAAGGGTTGCTTATGAGCAGCAGACCTAAGGGAAAATTTATTGTCCTTTCTCATAATGCCCTAGAAACTGAAGCTAATCAGCGCTCGGACTGACTGACAATGGCTTCCATTGATTCATTATTTAGACTTATGGGCCGCTGCAAACCCTCATCCCTAAGTCACACGAACAGTGTTCATCAGTAAACACTATTGTTAGCCGCCATGAGCGTGGCTTGAACCTGGGGTCTGGGGTCCACAGATATTGAGTGTCCGACGTATCCATTAGGTTACAGCAACGTTGTAGCTTATTGGAAACGTCTGTGTCTAGCGTTTTGTTGGACGGGGGTTCGAGACACGCTCAAGCTCGATAGTTTCTTGGTATTTTAACAGAAAACTTTAGATCGAAAAAGATTTTTATTTAATTGACTATATTGTGAGTGTAGAGCTTCGCATTCCTCATGCTAAATATTAGCGAAGTCTTAGAGTAGTGGCTCATCTTCGCTTACTGTCTTTGGTAACAACATTTCAAATTCAGTGCCTTCCTGCCTCTGTCTTATTCTCTTTTCTTTTCATTCATTCTGCAATCATTCTTGATCTCGACTCTTATTTCCCAACCGGATCTCTCAACTCTCGCCATCGTGAATTAGAATCCAACATTCATCGGTTTCTTTTGAAGTCAGTTCTTTGTCTTCTATTCCACTCGTGATTGATATCCGTATTCATCATCATCTTTTTCTTCTTCTTTTTTTTCTCTCTCTCTCTCTCTCTCTCTCTCTCTCTCTCTCTCTCTCTCTCTCTCTCTCTCTCTCTTAATAGAATCACTTACGCACTGTTTGACTTCTATTTTCCATCTTATTGCAAGAACTGAAAATTGTTTATTTTGACAAATTGATAAAACCTTCGTCAAATTATGATAGGAAGCACATCAGATATCTTTACCTTTCAATTTGCATGAGAGAGAGAGAGAGAGAGAGAGAGAGAGAGAGAGAGAGAGAGAGAGAGAGAGAGAGAGAGAGAGAGAGAGAGAGAGATGAATATTGCTTTCCTGCAAATTTTCCTTGAATTCACTGTAAGGGAAAAATTCCATGGAAAGAAAGAAAGAAGTGGCGACAAGATACTTACAGTGAAAAAGCTCTAGCATCACAAGTGTCTTCCTTATATTTTTCGTGAGATAATGAAAGCTGCCTGGCTCCCACGAGAGAGAGACACTTCCCATTTGTCAAAACAAACGATAAAGTTACGAGTGGTAACGCAGGTTTCACCTATCCTACGTTTATCGGGGAAAGACACAAAAACCCAAGGTCTACCTACAGCCACATTCCCTGGCCCTCAAATGGGAACGGAAAATAGACAGAATAGAGAGTTGTCGGCCATATATTATAAATGTTTTAACAGAGAGAGAGAGAGAGAGAGAGAGAGAGAGAGAGAGAGAGAGAGAGAGAGAGAGCTTCATTTGCACGTCTTTGCTGTGAATTTTATTATATCTATTAATGCCGTTGGATTCATAGTAGAATATGTTTTTATTTAATAGATTATTTTAGCTGCTTCAATAACCTGCATAAGGCCATCACTATTCAGTACCAAGGATTTTGTGAGTAGAATGCATTGAACGTTCCACAGAGTATTTGGCTCTAAAATGTTTTGTTATAATCTTGTGTCAACTGATAATGTCAGTGCCATTTTATATATATGTATATATATATATATATATATATATATATATATATATATATATATATATATATATATATATATATATATATATATGTATATGTATATGTATATATATTTATATGTAATATATATATATATATATATATATATATATATATATGTGTGTGTGTGTGTGCGTGTGTGTACGTGTTTATATGGACTCCTTTGTGTTCTGTTTGTATGCAATTAAGTGGAAGTGCTTTCAACAACTCATAAAATCGTGCTCAACATTCTGCCTATTTATGATGGAGAAGTTGAAAGTCTGTAGGTATAGAGAGAGTCGTTAAATCAGTGTCCTAAGAGGGATTTGTTATCAAAGGGCCGGAAGGGCCAAAGAATCCCTTCAGGAGCCTCAGTGTTTAACGACACCTTTTACATTTGGAAGTTGTTTCTGTTTTTGTTTTTTATTGTAACTCTCTCTTTCCCTTTGTGACTTTCATTGGTCACTTAAGAATGTGTGCTTTCGATTGGCGGAGATGAAAAGGATAATTCTTGTATTCTAACAGTGTGCTTACTACACGATATTGAGTATAAATTATTATGTATATTTTGGCTGTGATGCATGATTTTTATTACAGAATTAGTAACAGCAGAGGCTGCAGAACAGAATAAATTTTACAGGTAGGTATTACAAAATTCTATAAATTGTATATTTTAAACATATTTAGAAAATCAATTTGTACTCTTGTCTACTTGTACCTATGGACTCTCAGCCATCTTAAAATGGTTTTGAATAGATAAAGTTAGCGAAGATAAACAGTTTATTCTCCTTTTTTTACGTCATTTAATTAGACTATCTTGGGTCTCGCATTCTCTTTCTAGCAGTGATTGCCCACAAAAGAATAACTGTTTGTGACGATTTTACATTCCAATTCCAAAGAGAAATAGTGGCCATTTTCATGGGCTAAAATCAATTTTAAATTAAAGCAAAGGACGCTTTTAGTTCTCGGCATCAATGGGGAAAATAAAAATAAAAAAAATTATTGAAAAATAATTAAAAATTTCTATTATTTTTTGTAGAATTTTAAGGTTTTCCCCTTTTTGTGTAGGATTTGAATTGGTTTTTACCCTCCACTATATAAATCATTTTGGTAAATGATTTTTGTTAACGTAAGTAATTTTCATAAATTGGTTTTAGATTACAATTTCAAATAAAGATTCCTAAAGAAATAAAGAAAAAACTGATATTTAGATATGAATTCATTAAGTTGTCACTGAAGAGTAAATGCAGGCTAGAAAATATCAGATTGGTTTATTTGAAAATTATGTGAAGATGAAGGATTCTAATTGCTTTTGAAATATGATTAATCATTGAATTGTATATAATACTTTTCTTCCCACAATAACTTGTCAGTTGATCAAGAGATATTTTCAAGCTTTCTAAGTTCACTTTTGCAAATTCAGTAATCAATTTTTCATTTTGAAATTTCATGTTAGTTAACTTCCCATTTGGTCTTCTATCTTAGAAAGAAAAGAATGATAACCTTGTGTTGGAAGATTGAAAGAAAAAATCTGTGACATGGAAGCAATGGGAATTTCTTGGGGCGTAGTGGATGCTTCATTGTTAGTCAGAAGTTTAAAAAGAACAAATCTAGATAATGTTGTCTCTATAGTCAAGCACCATTAGAATCTGCAATGTTGTAATCCAGAAGGTGAAATACATGTTCATTACGTGGGAGAAATGTGCATATGTTCACAAAATGCATTATTATTATTATTATTATTATTATTATTATTATTATTATTATTATTATTAATAGCCAAGCCACAAGACTATTTCTAAAAACACGATGTAAGTGAACGAAAAGTAACATTCCCTCTCTCTCTCTCTCTCTCTCTCTCTCTCTCTCTCTCTCTCTCTCACCGAGATTAACTGCAGTGGGCAAAGCTTTTTGGAGAAAAGAGAAAACTTTTTACCGTCGTTCTTCCCATAGGAAGACAGTTTGTGTTTTACGTTAAAGCTTTTAATCCTGAGACACTAAACTTGTCTCATAGGTATTTCTTAAACTTAGTTTTTAATCGTTTGTGTTATTATATAGACTTCACTGAACGCTAAAGAGTATTTAAGTTATATTTTTCCATCTCTTGACGGTTAGGTTATAGCTTTGCTAGAATCATTCATAGTCAGTTGTCTACCATTTGTTTTGGTCAATTATATCCATGGTCTTGTACAGTAGAGTTCAAATTTGAAGGTATTGCTAAAGCATAAATGGGTTTCTCGCAAGAAGGTATAAGGAGATTTTGTTTTTTTCTGATATTCCCTATATAATGAATAGATAGTCGTGGTATGACAATGAAACAATATTTAAGAGATTCTGTAGATTTGAGAACAAAGCCCTCAAAACGGTATTGGGAGTTAAATGGCAGGACAGGATTAGAAATGGAACTATGAGAGAGATTACTCGAGTATCCTATGGGATGAAATCATGGTGAAGGATAGATGGAGATGGTTTGGGCATGCTCTTCGCACTTCCCAAGAGACATTGGTTAACAAAACTTTTATCTGGACTCCACAAGGCACTGAATTAGTTGGAAGACCCACGGCTACATGGCTGAGGAGTATGAATCTTGAAGTAGATGATGATGAACGGATAAGTATTGATTTAAAAGCACAAGATAGAGACGACTAGCGAAATCTCACCGAGGCTCTTTGCATTAATGGTGTAGTAGATGATGATGATGATATTATTTCTGATCATGCTCAGTTCTCCCCGTCCCAAGGGAATGGGAGAGAGGAACTAGTCGTACCCTGGTGAGAGAGGGATACGTGAGTGTGCTTATCTATGTAGATATTTAGCTGTCTATATTGACGGGTCGCTTACACTATTATACTATAAACATGTAATATTTACTGAACCCTATTTGACTTTCGGACTCTAGTTGGGTAATTTCCATATTCATTTAGAATTTTACCAATATTCTGTTATTGTAGAGTGAGGCGTCGTACTTATTTCGTGTAGAAACTCGATTGCAGAATGCTTTGAATGATGAAACGAAAGAGGTGACATTTCACCTTCCATTTCAGTCTCATTTCGGAGTAAGTCAGTTCGAAATACAATTTGAAGTTGCCAAGATTTCCTTAAGGGTTCACTGGCAAGTTAATTTACCGTCTGACTGTCGTGCATTTTTACCAATCCATTTCAACGGCAGGTAGCATTTACAAAGAGAAAATTGACGTTCGATCGTGTGTGTTGAGTAACCAGAAGTAAGGTTTTTTTATTTAATAATTAGTATACGCGACCCATCAAAAATGACTGCTAAATATTTAGACAGATATACACAGATTCAACCTTTCCCCTCTCTCCCTTTCCTCGGAGTACCGCCAGGGCATGACTACTCCCTCTCCTCCCTACCCCAGGGACGGGGAAAGACCGAGTAATTATACGTCTGGCAATGCCACTGAACGTGACCAGGAGAAAAATATATGTATATAAATTATATATATATATATATATATATATATATATATATATATATATATATATTATATATATATATATATATATATATATATATATATATATATATATTATATATATATCCAGACACTTTCTCTTTATTATATAGGGAAGATTATTTTCTCAAAACTTTATTTAGAATTCGACCTGCTGTTGATAGTCTTCCTCATTCATGACATTTCATTCGAAAGAGAACAAGCAACCAAATGAAGTTTCAGACTCAAATGTATTCATAAATATACAGAAGTCCGAACATATACCTACTCATAGTATTTTTGTAAAAGTTTTACTTAACGAGCCTGAATATCAAAGCAAACTAGACGAAAAATTTTGCGTTTCGCTGTATTATTAATTTCTAGTTCGTTTAAATGAGCCTAAAACCTTTATTTTCCGTGAAATGTAAAACCCTGACAATGATTGCATTAACCCTGGATAGGTACGGTCCTCGGACACCCCTTTAAGGGTATACTCGGACGCGAACGACCCCGACGCCAAAAAAAATTCTTGAAAAATCAGTTTTTGCAGTAACCTCCTTTTTTCTTTTGCCAAAAAAAACTTCAATGAATGCTTAAAACAACTGTATAGATAAATACTACTCATCTGCAGAAAAACTATTTATTATAAATATTTTAAAAAATTAAGTAGAAAAAAAAAAGACCTGACATAAAAATTCATAAAAAAAAAGTTTATACATATATACACAAATCCTTTTAGGAATTGATTCTTGAATGTTTAGGACACATCTTGATGTATTTTGGATGAAGTCAGACCCATGGAGGTGAAGATCTGAAATGAGAAAAAAAGGGTAACTTTTTTTGGCCCAAAAAATTTGTCCAAATTTCATGAATTTTTTTGGGTACCCAAATGAAATAGGAAGTGGCTAATTTTTTTAGGGAATAAACATATGTTATCCTAAAATAGAAATATGTAAAAAAATCTTCATTATTTTGTAAATTACATTTATATCAGGGGCCATATCTAAAGGTAATTTTTTGAGTACTTAGAAATTCCGTAAAAAAATACATATATTTAATATATAATATGATATTTATGCAGGTAAAAATATACCAAAATATCACAAATTCTATAGGGAACAAGAATATATATAGATAGGGCAGCTTACGCTTCGGATATGTCCACAAAATGGCCGCCAACCACACTGACTCAGACTCCCTAATCTGCCACTTGAAATGTAGGAAGGGTATGTCAATTTCAAGGTGTTATTTACTAATCTAATTATTATTGGATATGCATAAAAATTGTATGGTGGGTTGCTGGATAATTGTCGATTATTTTACGACTATAAAATTAAAATTCTGACCCAAAAAAATTTTTTTGAAGGGAAATAAAATCGAAAAAAAAAATGTAAAGCAATATTTTAGCTAAAAAAATTTGATGATATTCAATCAAAAAAAAAGTAAACAAAATTTTCCGACAAATAAACATCTAGAGGAATCATTACTCTGTGATAGTTCCTTAGTACGTAGTAATTTTGAAAGAATTGGGAAAAAACGAAAAAATGGCAATCACCGGAAAATCGAACACATACCTATATATACGCCATATCTGGCTAAAAAAAAGATAGGCATGGGTAGCCAGATCATCTAGAAACACTTTCCAACACTATAAAAATATAAGTTTTGCGACACTACTTGCCAATTCCTTACGGTAACATGACTAAGCAAAAAAATGCAAAACAAATAAAAAGGGGCACTCGAGGAAAAATGGCTAACATTCTAATATACGGCATTTCAGAAAAAAAAATTCAGCCACGTGCTAGGCAAACCATCAAGGCACATTTTCCGACAAATAAACATCTAAATGAATAATTACTCTGTGATAGTTCCTTAGTACGTAGTAATTTTGAAAGAAATGGGAAAAAACGAAAAAATGGCAATCACAGGAAAATCGAACACATACCTATATATACGCCATATCTGGCTAAAAAAAGAAGATAGGCATGGGTAGCCAGATCATCTAGAAACACTTTCCAACACTATAAAATTATAAGTTTTGCGACACTACTTGCCAATTCCTTACGGTAACATGACTAAGCAAAAAAATGCAAAACAAATAAAAAGGGGCACTCGTGGAAAAATGGCCATTCTAATATACGGCATTTCAGAAAAAAAAAATTTCAGCCACGTGCTAGGCAAACCATCAAGGCATATTTTCCGACAAATAAACATATAAATGAAATATTACTCTGTGATAGTTCCTTAGTACGTAGTAATTTTGAAAGAAATGGGAAAAAACGAAAAAATGGCAATCACAGGAAAATCGAACACATACTTATATATACGCCATATCTGGCTAAAAAAAAAAATAGGCATGGGTAGCCAGATCATCTAGAAACACTTTCCAACACTATAAAAATATAAGTTTTGCGACACTACTTGCCAATTCCTTACGGTAACATGACTAAGCAAAAAAATGCAAAACAAATAATAAGGGGCACTCGCGGAAAAATGCCCAACATTCTAATATACGGCATCTCAGATAAAAAAAAAGACATGCACGTGTTAGCCCAACCATCAAGGCACACTTTCTAACACATAAACATGAAAAAAAAATCAATAATATACGGCAATTCCTTACTACGTAGTAAATTTTTACAAATATTGAAAAAAAACAGAAATTGGCAACCGCAGTTAAATACCCAATATACCAATAACTACGTCGTATCTGACAAAAACAAAATCACGCATGGGTAGCCAGATCATCTAGACACACTTTCCAACACTAAAAAAGCAAAAGTTTTATGACACTATTTCGCAATATCTTACGGAAAAATGACTTGGCAAAAAAATGAAAAAAAATGAAAAAGGGACACTCGCGGTAAAATGCCCGACATTCTAATATACGACATCTCAGATAAAAAAAAAGACATGCACGTGTTAGCCCAACCATCAAGGCACACTTTCTAACACATAAACATGAAAAAAAAATGAATAATATACGGCAATTCCTTACTACGTAGTAATTTTTACAAATATTGAAAAAAAAACAGAAATTGGTAACCGCAGTTAAATACCCAATATACCAATAACTACGTCGATTCTGACAAAAACAAAGTCATGCATGGGTAGCCAGATCATCTAGACACACTTTCCAACACTAAACAAGCAAAAGTTTTACGACACTATTTGGCAATATCTTACGGAAAAATGACTTGGCAAAAAAATGAAAAAAAATGAAAAAGGGGCACTCGCGGTAAAATGGTCCTCGTGGTGATGAACGACATTTTAACTAAAAAAAAAAAACATGCACATGGTAGCCAAACAATCCACCAAGACTTTCCACAACTGATAACCTATACAAGTTGCACCATTCTACGACAATTTCATAATACGTAATAACTTTGATAATTATGCAAACTACCCTAGAAGGGTAAACTCGGACGCGAACGACCCCGACGCGTCTCAGAAATCGGGGAAGGAGTACAGCTACAGCAATGCACATCTGGACACTACTAGAGCGTGTAGGGGAGACACCTCCTGCAGGTCGATCACCCACAAATTCAGTCACGGGGGTGAGTCACGTGAGAAAAACCTGTTTTTTTTTGACGCTCAGGGTCGCAAACGACCCACCGTACCTATCCAGGGTTAACCAAAGAAATGAGGATCAATCAAAACAGCTATATCAGTAACTATATTTAAAGGTTTATTGGTTGCTCATGAATGACAAAGGCAAGGAACGGTGACAACGCCCTAACAAGAGAATGCCCTAGAGACTGACCATATATACAGATGATCAGTGACTAAGCCCCCCTCTCCATTAAGCTAGGACCAGGGAGGACCAGGCAGTGTCTGCTGATGACTCGGCAGGTAGACCTATAGGCTTCTCCAATCCACCATTTCTTAGTTCACAAGGATGGTGAGGCTACAGACACTACAAGAAACTATCGAGCTTGAGGATTTCTCGAACCCCCGTCCAAGACATCGCCAGGTAGGGACGTTTCCAATAGGCTTCCAAGAGTCTGACTTTTACTAAAACTCTGACGAGATCAAATATAAACGTTTCCAGAAATCATAACTGGACTTTTCGAAAGTCCTTTAATAACGAATAGATGTAGAATCAGTTCCGCACAAAAAGGAAAACGAAGTCACCATATCCATCAGGGGAGAGGACGCACTCGTTTATTACGTGTTTACTCATCGCCCCCATCCCCTCATTTAATGTTCCTGACGGTGGAATGTTTTTTTGATTCATTGAGAAAACGGGCGTTCCCATTTCTCATTCTTTTATATTCCTTAAGGCCTTTGGGTTATAATTTTTACGAATGGTTTTATCATCCTCATAGAATTCAGTATGCCTTAATGGATTTGTGTGTCTTTAATTACTTGCTTAATTTCTTTGTGTGTGTGAGTAGGTATATTTTCTGATGCAGGGACATGCTATAATGTACGTAATAGGGTGATCACTTTTCCGCGTATGTATATATATATATATATATATATATATATATATATATATATATATATATATATAGATATATACTGTATATGCGTTCACATTATGGTGAGGTTGTCACACACATACATAAACACATGTATATATGCATATACACACGTAGGTATATATATATATATATATATATATATATATATATATATATATATATATATATATATATACATGTATGTATGTATGTCGACGAGAAACTTGTGTGTTCATCTCTTCACAAACAGCTGCACTTCTCTATTTATTTGGGCATTGAACCGCTTACACAGCGTTACGCAAGAGATTTGGATGGGAGTAATACAGTTTGTGATGAAGTTCAGTGACTTTCTGGCTGAGATCTAGTAATCCGAAAAGGCTGAAACTCCGGAAGACTATTATTACCAACTTCATAACTGTTCATAAATAGGTTTATGCAGATGGAGAGGGAGATGCCAATCCTGATATTATTCCTACCGGATGGATTTGCTTAGGTTTGCTTTTGTTATTCAAACTGTTTTTGACCTCCATCTTTAGAATGGGAAAATCTCTCTCTCTCTCTCTCTCTCTCTCTCTCTCTCTCTCTCTCTCTCTCTCTCTCTGGGTTGGGTGGGTTATTTATAACGAAAGTCTTCTGTATCCTTGAATCTCAAAAATCATCTTAAAAGATCACAAAAAATTAAGAGATGATGTTATGCTAGAAACACATGTTGATTATATTGGTTATGGATGAATTAGCCCAATGTGTCGCAATTAGATTATCAAATTATATATATATATATATATATATATATATATATATATATATATATATATATATATATATATATATATATATATACCATACTCTTATAAATTAAGGGGAAATGTTGTATTTATGACTCTCAAGTCAACTTCCTACAAGGAAGCGGTTATTTTTATCATGTGGAATATGACATTAATAGGTAAATCGCAGTCTTTGCAACGGTAGAAAATATTTTTATATATCCAAGTGCAGACGCTCGTGAAGATTTGACTGCGTAGTTGTTCATCTGGAAAAACTAGAAGTGTTATTTTATTTTATTTAAGAACTAAAAATTTCTTTAGAGAAGATGTTTTCATATTCCCTCTATGTTTCTCTCACTAACTAATAGCAGCATTCCGCTTGCAAAATTCTTTCATCTCATTTCCTATGTATCAAGGTTCTAGAATTCTTACTACATGTATATTCTTTAGATATTTGTTTAACATAAAGACACGTACAATGAGTCTCGGAGAGAATTTATTTAGAATTTTCCCAATGGAGTCAAAGAAGAGCGTTGTTATTCTTCTTTGCCATCTTCTTTTTGAAGCCCGTTCATGAATGGCAGAGGCAAGGAATAGTAGCCCAACTCTGCACCCAAGCTAGGACCAGGGAGAGCCAGACAGTGGCTTCTGATGACTCAGCAGGTAAAAAATTATTCGCCCCAAACCTCCCATCATTAGCTCACTAAGATTGATGAGGTTGCGGACACTACAAGAAACTATCGATCTCAAGCGGGACTCGAATCCCAGTCGGGCAATCCGTAGGCAGGTACGTTTCCAATAGGCAACCGCAACACCTATTGTTGTTATTGTAACAGCAATTTCGTATAGAAAGGGAAACTCATGTAAAGTGCGAGCGAACATAAAAATTATATTGGTTATACTAAATTTTATATTGGTTATACTCTCTGTGAGTCAATGTTTTGCAATATTATTTGGTGGAAGCGTTGGAAATAGTTGCAGTAAGCAGTAAGTGCAAGACACCATTTACTAGACTAAAGGCAATTTGGGGATGCCGACTTCCTCCAGCAAGGCAGCATTAGTATGCAAGAGGTTAATTCAGATATTTTTTCCTGACTGCTGGATTCATTTGAAAAGATTTTAGTCATGAAGGAATTTCTAATTTTGGTTGTGGCATTTGAATTTTTTTTTCTTTTTATAAAGTTTTGTACATGTCACATTTAAATGTTGAGCTCGATTGGAATAGTTTTATTAAAAGTACATAAGGTAATTCAAAATTTATGACTTTTTATTTGGAATTATGATGTGACTTAGTTTAATGCGTTAATGCTGCTTTGAAGTTGACTTATGAAGTCTCTTCCATACAAGCATCAATTGACCAAAGATAATTTAGGAAATTAGTTGGTATTTTCTTGGCGTGCGTCATTTCTTAAATCCTCATACCGTTTTTTTTTTTTTTTTTTTTTTTTTTTATTTAAGAAATTCTCTGCCTTTACTATTGAATATAAATTTCTGTTACAGGTGGGTTGTTCTCATAAGTATTTATACATTATGAGATTAGTAAGAGGGTTCCAGGTCATTACTTCTCTCCAGTAATTGTCAAAATATTCTAAGCATCTAAACAACAAGATACTTTTTGCATATAAAATTCTATAATTTGTCGCAGAAGACAAGAAAGAAACGTTTTTTTTTTTTTTGGGGGGGGGGGGGGGGGGGGAAGGATGTAACATAAACTAATGGTCACAATAGTTTTGATAATTTTTTAAATCATCGTAAATTAATCCATAGCATAAGTACTCTTATCCCAAAGATAGGCTTAGAATAAGTTGGCGGTGAATTTTCGGGTGGTCCTATTACCCAATGCCACAGCTGTTAGTAACATTTTGCGTATTAGTTTGTATTTCAAAGACCGTTCAACCACTTCAGAGTTTATTAGATTTTGTATTTAATGGCTGTAAGACTTTTGTGAAAATTTAGTTTTTTTTCGAACTATTACATGAATTATGTTCTGGTCTTTAAACCATTTTGTTTGGATGGTTTTAGTTAGTTATTTATATATTGTTT
>NW_027171790.1:35000-40000 GCF_036898095.1 Palaemon carinicauda | reverse complement strand
CAGATTCGAGAGAGAGAGAGAGAGAGAGAGAGAGAGAGAGAGAGAGAGAGAGAGAGAGAGAGAGAGAGAAAAAGAGAAAGAGAGAGCCTGTGATAAAGTTAGTAAGCTTAATTTCCATAATACTGAAACGTTGTCGTCGTCTTAGAGAGAGAGAGAGAGAGAGAGAGAGAGAGAGAGAGAGAGAGAGAGAGAGAGCATCTACGATATAGTCACTAAGATTAATTTCCATAATACTACATCGCCGTCGTCGTAGATTCTACACACACATCCACACACACACACACACACACATATCACTGTAATGTAGGATTTACTTTTTATAATAGGAAACTTCTTCGTCTGAGATTCATCAAACACACACACACATATACACACGCACACACAGATCCCTGTAATATAGTGTATAGGATTTACTGCTAATAATACGAAACTTCGTCGTTTGAGATGAGAGAGAGAGAGAGAGAGAGAGAGAGAGAGAGAGAGAGAGAGAGAGAGAGACAGGCTTCTGGAGCTAGCTGCGGTGCCGGGCCCCTCAAGTTGGCGTCCGAGGACGAGGTCCCCGGATAGATACTCCTCCGGCAGCAGCGGCACCCGACGGAGGGATTCCTCATGGCAGGTTCCAGTTAACAGGCATAAGACCGCGAAGGTTCCGACTCCATCCGCCCAGCGGAGAGAGTCGCCTCTCCGGTCTGGCAGCCGAGTCCTGACCTCCAAGGGCCACCTAGCTCGGCACGACTGCAGCCCTCGGCCTTCCTCAACGAGCAGGCCAGCAGATTCGAGAACCTCTAGGAGAGATGTTAGACCCAGGATGGAGGCCCCCGTTTCGACGGAGATGCCCGTCCTTCGTCGGGAACCCCCCGCCGGGAGCGTCGGTCCAGGACTCCCCCACGTGTGAGGTCCTCTGTCGGGGTACCCCCGTCACTTGTACCAGCACCCCTGTCGGAGGAGCTCGACGACCATGGAGAGGGGTCAGCAGCGGAGGTATCGGCCTATCGGAGGGTGATAGGCCTCATCAGAAGTCACCACAGGCTGGACGTACCGGAACCCTCCTCCGAAGATGCTTGGCGTTCCAGCCTCAATAGAATAGTGGACGCCCCAGTCCAGCAGTGCCCCTCCTTGGCCCTCCCTTTGGCGAGGGACGTTTATTTGGGAAAGGCTCACGTGGACAGGATCGTGGCCAACCACCCAGAGGCGCCCAAGAGCCAGAGCACCTCCAAGCTGCTTCAGGGCCTGAAGTCCCAGAGCAGGTTCTACCTCCCAGAGGGACAGCTAGCGGGCGCCTGTGCTCTGGAACCAGCACTCACCGTGTTAGAGCAAGGAGCCTCGGAAGAAAGGGCGTACATGGCTTCAATCTGCTTCTCTCCTTCGGAGGCGGTCATGATGGAGGAGACGTCGAAGGACCTTGTCAACGGGTCCTCCTGGTTAGACTGGTGGGTCGCCACCCTGGTGGGTGTTCAGTCGTCCTACGACCTGTCAGTTCCGGAGACCCAGGCCTTGCTCAAGGAACTCATCAGCTCGGGAGCCAAGGCCCTGAAATTCTTGTCATACCAGTCGTTAGCCATGTCTGCCAATTGGGTCCTACGAAGGAGGGACACTGTTTTGAGCAAGATAACTAGGAGGCTGCCGGACAGAGAGGCCAGATCTCTGAGGAACCTGACCCTGTGGGACGACTCAATCTTTCCCGCGAAGGCAGCGGAAGAAGCGATGGAGAGAATTCGGAGAATGAAGGAACCGTTCGAGACCAGGCTCCACCCGGTCAGGAGGCAGACGTTCAGAAGGTCCTCCGTCGACACGCCTCGCCCTCCTCGGCCCGCTCCTAACCACCCTCAGAGAGGCAACATGGTCCCGGTCATCTCAGCCCTCCCTTAGGGGATCAGCCTCGAACCAAACCGCCTATAGTCCATCCTTCGCGGCGTCCAGAAGAGGCCGTTCAGGCCGCTCATCAAGGAGAAGATAGGGAGGGAGGCCCCCTACTCCTGCCGGAGCCTCAGGTGGGGGATGCCTCAAACTTTTTTGGCAAGCATGGGAAGAACACGGAGCAGACCCATGGACCGTGACAGTTCTGAAAGAAGGGTACAGGTTGCCCTTCTTAGTGGACCCTCCTACTCTGATACCATATCAGCAGGCAGAGTGGTTAGCCGCCAAGGATCCCTTGCAACGGACAGCTCTGCAGGGAGAGGTCTCAGCGATGTTGGCAAAATGGGCAATGGAACCTGTTCGGGACCAAGGTCCGGGGTTCTACAGCAGGCTGTTCCTGGTGGAGAAAGCAACAGGAGGATGGAGACCGGTCATAGACCTCTCAGCCCTCAACAAGTTCGTCTGCAAGACGGACTTCAAAATGGACTCTCCAAAATCAGTCTTGGCGTCCTTGAGAGAAGGGGATTTCATGATGTCAGTAGATCTCAAGGATGCCTACTTCCAGATCCCGGTTCATCCCTCCAGCAGGAAGTACCTACGGGTGAAATGGGAGAACCAGACGTTGCAGTTCAAGATCCTCATCTTCGGGTTGTCCACTGCCCCCCAAGTCTTCACAATGGTCTTCACAACGGTCTCAGTCTGGGCACACGAACAGGGCATCCGCCTGATTCGTTACCTGGACGACTGGTTGCTACTTTCAGCCTCAAAGGAAGTACTGAAGGAGCAAGGCGCGATGTTACTGCAGTTCTGTAACATTCTGGGGATCACCATCAACCTAAAGAAGTCTCTACTGATACCCTCCACCAGGACGACCTACCTCGGGATGGTTCTGGACTTCCGGTTAGTGAAAGCCTTCCCTCCACGGACAGGCTGGACAACTTAGACCAGGTCCTCCGCCCCTTCCTGACGGACCAACCCAGGAGGGCAAAGGACTGGCAGAGACTAATAGGACACTTTGTTTGTCTGAAGAAACTGGTCCCCCAGGGCAGGCTAAAGCTCAGGGAGGTCCAATGGAACTTGACGGAGAACTGGATCCAAACGGATTCCCCCCACAGAGTGGTCCCGGTGTTTCCGAACACGAAACGGGTCCTGGAATGGTGGAGCTGCAGGACGAACACCCTCAAAAGGATGCCCTTTGCGGCCGACCCTCCGGAGATGCTCCTGTTCATGGACGCGTCGAAGGAGGGGTGGGGTGCTCATCTCTTAGGGAAATCAGCAAGAGGGAACTGGACAGCCCTAGAGAAGACCCAGCACATAAATGTTCTAGAGTTGAGGGCAGTACAAAGAGCGTGCCTGGAGTTTGTACACCTACTCCGGGGAAACACCGTATCGTTGATGTGCGACAACGCCACGGTAGTAGCTTACATAAAGAAGCAGGGAGGCCTAAGGTCGAAGGAGCTGTGCGTCCTAACATTACAACTTCTGGAATGGGCCGAAGTGGAGCAGATAAGAATATCAGCGAGGTTCATCCCAGGGAAAAAGGAACGTCCTCGCCGACGGCCTCAGAAGGATGGGGCAAGTGGTAAGATCCGAATGGTCTCTACACCCGGAAGTAGCCAGGTCCATCATTCAGAAATGGGGTTCGCCGGTGATGGACCTCTTCAAACAAGGCTGAAAACGCAGCTCCCCGTGTTCTGTTCTCCTGTTCCAGACCCAAAAGCGGCGATCGAAGACGTGTACACTTTTCTCCCCTTCGGGATGTTCAGGCAGGTCCTCAACAGGGTGAGAAGGACGAGCAACCTACAGATGACTTTGGTAGCGCCCTGGTGGCTGGAGAGAGAGTGGTTCATGGACCTAAGGGAACTAACACAACAGCCAGCTTGGCCCCTTCCGGACAGGCCAGATCTTCTCCGACAACCACACTTCCAAAGGTTCCACGAGAATCCACGGTCCCTCCGCCTTCACGCGTGGAAGTTATCGAGCGTCTCCTGAGGAGGGAAGGCTTTTCGTCGAGTACAGCAACGAGGATGTCGGGCTACCTGAGACGGTCATCGACCGCTGTATACCAGGCTAAGTGGGCCATCTTTACTAAATGGTGAGCCACTAAGAACATCAGGCCCCTGAAGGTCTCCATTCCGCAGGTAGCGGACTTCCTAGTTTACCTCAGGGACGTGGTCAACATGTCCATTCCAGCCATCAAGGGAGTCCGCGCGGCTTTGGGCCAAGTTTTTCTCCTGAAGGTCATAGACCTGGGTAACTCCAGACATATCTCAATGCTCATTAAGAGCTTTGAGCAATCATGCCCCCCGCAAGCTGTGAAGGTTCCACAATGGGACGTGGCAAGGGTCCTGAAAATGTTATCCGAGCCTCCGTTCGAGCCCCTGAAAGACATCGTGGACAAGGATCTCACTCTCAAGACAATTTTCTTGCTAGCGTTAGCTTCAGCTAAACGGGTAGGCGAGATTCATGGTCTGTCCTACAAAGTTGCTCACTCGAAAGGTTGGCGAGAAGTCACGTTCAAGTTCGTCCCTTCCTTCGTAGCTAAGACCCAGAACCCTGCCGTATGGGACCCCAGGTTTGAGGGTTTCTCTATTCCGGCAATCCCCCGGTCGGACGACGTGAAGGATTTGCGCCTATGCCCTGTCAGGGCAGTTAGGAAATACTTGGAAAGAACAGTAAGACTCCGGCCCAGGACCAAGAGTCTTTTTGTTTCCACTGGCCTCGTGAAGAAGTCAGTCTCGAAGAATACCATCTCCTTCTGGTTGCGGCAGGTCATCATCAGGGCCTACAGTAAGGCGGGAATCCCCCTGCCGGGGAAACCCTAGCCCCATGACATTAGGGGCCTGAGTACTACTTTGGCCTTCGAGAAAAATATGGCAGTGAGCCAGATCCTAAGGGCAGGCACCTGGGCCAACCAGTCTACCTTCACGGCTCACTATTTGAAGGACTATTCAAGAAGATCCCTGGACGGGTTCTCGATAGGTACCGTCGTTTCAGCGCTCCAAACGGTTTAAAGGCATAGCCTCAGTGATAACCGCGGGTAACAAGCACAAGAGACACAGGTTCGTTCCTTAAACCCCCTTGTACTTCCTTCCCCCTTTTCAGCTTCAAGTGGGCTCTGTGAGGGCCCTGAGCCAGAGACG
>NW_027171790.1:0-27500 GCF_036898095.1 Palaemon carinicauda | reverse complement strand
TCTCTCTCTCTCTCTCTCTCTCTCTCTCTCTCTCTCCCTATTAACTAACAGCATAATCGACTAAAATTATATAGTTTTATGCTTTTTTCATTTCATTTCATATCTATTGTCTTAGATTTTACACAAATATTTGATATTTGACATGAGTCTTGGAATATGTTTATTGAATGACGGAAAGAAGCTATACAGTATATGATAAAATACGTCTTCACTACAATTTGTTTTTTATTTGAAATTTCTATTGACATTGAAAGAAGCCCAAGTGTAAGCCTATAATTTCGACTTACAATTTGTCAAAATTTTTTTACTAATTTATTCGGTTGTAAATCCTTTAAATATTTTCCCATGTAATGTGCACATATTCACTTAAAACGGGGGATGCTACAATAGAAAAGTAACTGTACCTATCATGTTTTGTATTTTAGCATTGTGATGATGTAGTCATCTGATGTTAGTTTATCCTTTGGACGTTTTTCCATAAAGAAAGTTAATTTGATAGAATCGCAGGTACTTGTCTCTTGTCGCTGATTACAAAAACATGTATAATGTACTGTCCTTAGAATGTTGTTTAGAGGCAATGAAATCTAGGAAGCATGCTGCAGAGGCACTCTCCGAGGGAACATAAAGACCCTGTCTTATTTATTGAAAGGTTCTGAGTTCTAATAATGATACGATTATATCCAGGTATCATCATCTTAATAGATCTTATCTTTAGTAATTATTAACGTTCACTAACTCGATTGTTCTGTATGTGTTTAGAAGTGCGCCTCCCCTTTGTAGTACATCACCGGTGGGTCACAGCTTAACATTAACTCACAAGAAGATTGCAACCAAATGTCCTTTAACCAGATTACATCGAATTTACGTGAAGCAGATTACATCCTAATGATTTACAAGTAGATTACATCCAAATGAGTTTCAAGCAGATTGCATCCAAATGAATTTCAAGCAGCTTTCATCCAAGTGACTTACAAGCAGGTTACACCCAATCACAGTGGAATGCATATAGCCAAGCTTTGTTTCCAGGGAACACCTTATAGGTTATTCATGGCCGTTTCATAAGCAGGATTAGGTTTACGGAGAGTAGAAATGATCATAAATTTACATTTTAATTATTCATAACGCTCTTGGAAGGGTTTTCTTCGTTTCTTCCTCTTATTACCGGGTAAAGGTAATAAGAGGAAGTGTACAATTCTAGGTTATTCTATCTTACGGTCGAATAGTCTTTAGTGGTTGTTGTAACTCTAGTTTAGTATTACTCGGTACTTCTTGCACCATATATGGTCGATTATATATATATATATATATATATATATATATATATATATATATATATATATATATATATTTAGCGGAAACGTTATTTAAACAAGCATGCCATGTTTTAAAATGTTAACGCTTTATATATATATATATATATATATATATATATATATATATATATATATATATAAATATATGTGTGTGTGTGTGTGTGTGTGTGTGTGTTCGTGTATGTATGTTTGCGTGAGGGTAGAGATTCGTTTTTTTTCACTTATGCAGTAAATTTGCGTTAATATGTATCCATAAATCATTATGGCTCTTTAATTTGTATTTCAATTGACAATATCATGTCTGTTCCGATCGTAATTTGAAGTTGAAAACCTAACAATGAAGATGTTTAAGGCGATTCGAAGAGCATATTTCTTTTTCACCTGGTATGTTGTTTATGCCATTAGCGATAATAAATCACATGCAAATATCACATTTTGTCTCTATGAAGTTCGGAGAGTAATTAGTCTAGTTGACAGCTGTTTCAAACTAGATTTACGGATTCTCTTTCATTGCTTAGATTCACGTACATCTTTTATTGTAGTAAATTGTTTCTTGAATAACAAGCGATTTTCGTCGTCTAACTTCTTTCCGAGATATTGTCATAAATCAATGGTCTGGAATTATAACTCCCGAGGAATATTGATTTTAGATAAATCGGGGTTGACAACGTGATAAGGATGATGCTGATAGAAAACCTCCCTATCGAAAATTGTGAAAAATTGAAGGAAGAAAGTGTCTCCCTGTTCTGGTGGAAGGTTTCTGTTGACGCATGTTCCCATCTGAGAAATTAAGAAGTAATAGTTTTTCGCCATCTTGAATGAACTTTTATTTTATCATGTCTGGAAATCAAAGTGAAATGGTCTTCTTGTAGCCTTCTGTCACATCTCCCTTATCTAATAAAGTGCAAGTGTCTAATTATATATATATATATATATATATATATATATATATATATATATATATATATATATATATATATCCTGTCATGATCAGGAGCGGGTGAGAGTAGGCATACCCTGGTAAATCCGAGAGGTACACTCTGAAACCAAACACTCCCACAAATTGACGAACCATTTGGTTTTATAAGGAAATCTGTTTGTTTACTTGTGTGCGTGTTCATTTCTATCTAAATTTTTAGACGTCATGTTGGACGTTTCGGGTTCACTAGTTCGAATATAAAGCAGTTGAAAATCTCGAGTTGTTTTTGGTTTTTAATATATATCGGTTGTGCTCAAGTATCTGATTTGTATCACATTTTGTTGACAAGAGATGAGTGCCGTCTTTATATTCAGTCTTGAAATGAGCTGGTATGCCGGGCTAATAGTGTTTCTTATGATGGAAATATTGACGTGTTGTGTTTAAGTAGTGTGTAATTTTATAGTTACTAAACTGCCTTTACCTTTGTTTTGTTTTTCGTTAAGAAGTTCTAAAGTTTGCTTTTGTATTTAGAGTGTGTGTTTGTTGACAAGGATTTTTTCCTTTGTTTATAAAATCATCTTATTCTGTACATGCATTTGGCGGAGTTTGATGTTAAGTGTGCTCATTTTTGGATCATTCTTTCCACAAGAATTTTTGATACAGTGACATTAGTGAAAGGTTATTTGGATAAAACAGAAAATTTAGTTATTAAACGTTGAATTAACGGCTTTCGATGAAGTGTCTGTTTTAATTAACCAAGAATTATCTTCTTTTTAGGTTTTATTCAGAAAGCTATTTTCTATTGAGGCCTTTTTTTATTTGTAAGTTATAAGATGTAATACTTCTATGCTTAATTGAAACTTTTTTTCTTTTTTGCAGATATTTTTATAGTAAATGGGTTTAATAAAAGAATATTAAAATCAAGATATGATTACTTTTAGTGGTAATTACTGTAAATTCTTTATAAGTCTACAGAAACAATGTAACGTGAATATATAGTTTCGATAATTTCCTATTTTGCAATTGAAAAAATGAAATACCACTTTAAATAATATCATATCAAAGAGAAAAATCTTTCGGGAAGATATTTATTGTATTACAATGTAAGATCCAGAGGTACAGTTGGACACTGGAGTTCCTGGTACAACTTGCTTCAAGGACGTTCACCCTATCAAAACCTTACTTCGCGGCGAGTAACTAGAAATATATTGTTGGGAGATATAGCAGAATTGGTGACTTGGGTAAACACAGGAACTCTCTGCGGAGTAAGGGTGTGTTTGGGAGCACTTTCTCAGGGCGAGGCGTACCAGGAATTTCTGCGTCTAACTGTACATTTGAACAACTATTTCATCATAGAGAGTTTCCATTTTCGTTATAGGAGTTGTATCCGTGGGAAACTGTATGGGTAAATCAATTGCCATTTTGTCATATTCTTTACAAATGTGTTCATATTGAATGGTGATAATAGTATGGAGCAAGAGAGGTTGAAAGAATTGAGACAGTAGACACAACAAAATTTTATAAAGGTTAACATAGGTGAAATTTAGATGGCGTTGTAATTTTGGCTGTAGATTTAAAAAAAAAAAAGTTGATTTTTTCGCATGTTTAACAAACGAGATGTAGAGAGAAACAAAGTGTCCTCTGGGGAAGATGATAGGTGTTGCGTGTAAAGGTTCTTAATTTGGGAACCACAAGGGTAGGCAAGAAATGGATGGTTGACGTGCTGCTAATGATCGGTACGTGCTGTAGTGTGAAAAATGATTGATGCTGTGATAGTTTTCGCTCAAAGGTTTATTGTTGTTCAGCATGTAATATAGTTATTGATATGGAATCCACCCTACTTAGAGAGTAACTTGCATCCAAACGAGCATTGCTTATGACAAATGCATCTCCCCAGGGATGGATTTGAACATGTGCCGTTTTGACTTCCATACCCAATGCGCTATTGACATGTTGGTGTTATTGGAGAATGCTTGACCCTTCCGGCCAGATAGGAGTTCTTGCAATTTTGTAGCCCCTAAGTGTTGAGATATATTTTTTCAGGTGATAAAAGGATAAAAGTACAAACTTTATTTATTGGAGATTGTCTTTTTCATTCTCAAATTTAAGGATCCTTTTGCCCCTTTTAGACTGTTGACTAATCCTTTCAGCCATCAAGGGAGGTAGAGTTTGATTTCCATTCTCCTGCACATTTTCACTTCTGGAATTTATTGTTTTTACTTGAACTCTTTATCAACCCATTTCCACAATGACAGTACTGAGGTTGTGGAATAACATGTACCCAGAGAGAAAGTTCACGTGAAAAAGGAAAAGGGCACGTGAAAAGACAACTGCCATCATCTGCATTTGAACTTTTCCCTCCTTTCTGGGTCTAATTTCAGAAGCAAACCTTCCTTTAGAGGAACACAAGCACAAACCTGGGGTGTAGCGAACCCCAATCTTTGGATCAATAAAACTCAGTTTTCCTTTCATGCAATCTTATTTTTGAAATATGAAACACAAACTAGACTTATTCAGCTTTCTTTTGATGAGTAAACTAAATTGAAAAAAAAATTTTCTTGTAATAAAATTAATAAAAATAAAACTTTGAATTTTCAATTTTTTCCCGAAAAAAAAAATTTATATATAAAAAAAGAATTTCTTTGGAGAAACGGGCTTCCTGCCATGGTGAAATGAATCCTTCTTCCATCCCCTCAGCAGCCCTCAGCATTCTGGCACCACATCTCACTGTAATATGGAGAGACAAAAAAGGGTCAAAATTTAGCACAGTAAAATTATGATATTTTGATCTTATCACTCGTTACTCCTCTGAAAACTTACTAAATACTTAGTAATTGATGTTTAGAGGGTGTATTAAAGATGTGTGATGATATATCATGTTATATACCAAGCCTGTGTACGTATTTGATCTACCAGACTGTTTGTTATATATATATATATATATATATATATATATATATATATATATATATATATATATATATATACAGTGGCCGCAAATGAAATACAGGTAATTACTTACCACAAGCTCAAGACAGCTTGTACATGTAGGGTACAAGTGGGATTTGCACACAGGTCGTTGACATTTCAGGCACCTGATGCGTGTCTTCCGGTCTTAAGAGCGGGGGCACTCAGCACAGCGTACCTGAGGGTAGTTACATTGGGCAAGTACTTGGCCAGTTGGGTACTGTGTGTTGACTACTGATGAAGTATTGCAGACAGTAGTTATCAATGTTCTTAGGTTCCGTGGGAGAGTGGCACTCGACAACCTCTTCTCAGCCCATGGCCGTATGAATGATCTTGCAAGACGTAGCATGAAGCGACGGCGTTCTGGAAACTTGGTAACTCCTGTCGTCTCTAGGTGTGCTGTGTACAGTACCTTTGCATTGATAATAGCAGCATTCACCATCCAGTAAAAGATACAAAGTGGCCATCTTTTAGTTTTCCGGTTGCAAGAGTACAGGGCACACATCCCATCAAATGCATCAACTCCTCCTTTGGTGCGGTTATAAAATTCTATAATCTCAGGTTTTCCGTTCTCTTGCAGGACTGGCTGGCTATGCATAGATGAGAGCAAGAGGACTAACTTCTTAGCCGTCTTTCCTACTGGAGGCACATATGAAACCAGGGTCATCTCTATTGTGAAGAGAAAGGCACTTGATCCAGGTTCACGATTATCTTTGGTCTTTATCTTCTCTGGTAGTTCTCGCTTGTTTGCCTTCACCGTTCCAACCAAGGTCATTCCACAGTTTTGCAGAAGATCAGCGACAAGTCCTACGGAGGTGAACCAATTATCTGTGGTCACATTTCTGTTTGTCATGTGGTATGGCTTTGTGAGCTCCTTAGTATAATAATGGCCCAGTCCTACTCCAGCTGAGGGCCGTATATTATCCTTTCCGAGGTACGGGATACTTCCTAGCAGGTATTTACTCTTGCAATCATTTATGTTAACCAACTTTATGCCATACTTGGCTAGCTTACTTGGGATGTACATCCTGAATGAACATTTTCCACGAAATCCTACCAACTGTTCATCAACACACAGATTCTCACAGGGTGTATAGTGCCTTTCACACTTCTCCATAAATTTATCAAATAGTTCCCGGATAGGTGCAAATCTGTCAGTTTCTATTCTCATCTCTCTTGTCTGTGGGTCATCAAAGCGTAAACAGTCAAGTATAAACTCAAAACGAGCCTGCGACATAGCAGCACGGTAAAGTGCCGCACCGATGTCAACAGACCACATGTCACAGGTTGACATATGGCTATCCTTTTGGCATCCCGAAAATATTAGCACCCCAATGAATGCTCTTAGCTCCTCCCGTTCCACATTTTTATGTGTTGATGTTTTCTTCTTGTACTTACTGGCTACAATCTCCATCCTCTTGTTTGTCCACTGACAGACTATATCCAGAAATGAATCGTCAAGGAATAAGTTAAAGCACTCCTCTGGGGAATGACAAGCTTGTGCTTCAGCATTTGGTCCGGGTCTACCGGCGACAATGTTTCTGGCTACACGATTGGTACTTGACTGCGGACGGGTACACCATCTGAACCCATGCTTTGCATCCAAAGTAGCAGTATCAAACGATACTATAGGTGGAACTGGAACATCAACTTCAGCTTGTCTCCTACGTCTCCCACGACCACTGGCTGCAGGGGTGGAAGGGGCAGCAGAAGAAGAGTTGGCTGCAATAGACACATCATTACTAGGTCCAGCTATAGGGGAAGAAGGAGAAGGTATATCAACTAAGGTGGAAGAGGTACTATCAACTGGATAGATTCCAGGGTTTGGTCCAACAATACGGGTTTTTTTCTTTGGGGTCGATGTGCTACGTGTTTTTCTGGTAGTTTCCTTCTTTTTCTTCGGTCTTTTTTCAGCATCTTCTGACCCTTCAACGTTGTCACTGGACTCACTATCACTACATGACGGGACATAATCCTTATCATAATCACTGTCATACATCAACTCTAGTTCTATCTGATCCTGATCCTCCACCTCCTCATCACTAGCGGTCATTTCATCATCATGTATGTTGGTTCCAAGTCCTTCATTATCAACTGCCTCCTCATCTTCATCTAAGTTTGACAAGGCACCAGTCGCATTCATCATATGTTCTAACTCATCATCTGTTAATGTTTTTTTCTTTGACATTTTCACAGTTTTTGGGACACTTTTATTTTAGACTTCCACTTATTTTATTGTCTGTTTGTTTTATTGTAAATAGAACCTGAAACTTATTCATTTATGCCTGGAAAGAAATGTAAATAATTATCATAATCACTGTCATACATCACTTTTATTTTAGAATTCCACTGATTTTATTGTCTGTTTGTTTTATTGTAAATAGAACCTGAAACACATTTATTTATGCCTGGAAAGAAATGTAAATAATTATCATAATCACTGTCATACATCACTTTTATTTTAGAATTCCACTGATTTTATTGTCTGTTTGTTTTATTGTAAATAGAACCTGAAACACATTTATTTATGCCTGGAAAGAAATGTAAATAATTATTTTTATTATTATTATTAGTAGTAGTAGTAGTAGTAGTAGCAGCAAAAATTTTAACACTTACTAAGGGAATTGGGATAAGCAATATAGTACAAAACTATATAACTGGGGTGGGATGGACCCCAGTATCCTGACATATAACACAAACCTGGGGTGGTATACACCCCAGTATGTCATAAAGTGGGGTGTTATACACCCCATGTATACACCCCATTAAAACACATATGTGGGGTGTGGGTCACCCCATGACATATAGTACTGGAACACTAATGTGAGGTGTGCTGCACCGAAAACAAGAATAACAACAACAACAAGAACACCACCAGACACACACGTGCACCCCCTCCTAGGGCAACCTTGAGACTAACCCAGCAAGGAATGCTAATCTACTCATGGCTACCAGCGCAGAGTTGCCAATGTTTATTTTTTTCGTGGGTTGATATGCACCCCGCGTCAGTGTTCCAGGTATTCAGTCAATCCATATCCATCGCGAAAGCTAACTGCTAAGTTTGTGACAAATAACCGTTTATGAGAGTTTTGCCACCAAATTACTAAATTCAAATTCACGTTCATTTAGGAATAAGTTATAGCTTATACCCATAGTACAATTCTATATGTTTAGGACATCTGCCTTGGACGGGATTGGGACATGTGCCTTTTGAATTTTGATACAGAGGAGCCAGTTGAGTTATCCATTCAGCCATCTTGAGAGAGATTGCGTTGAATTCCAAGCACTGGCGATGACTCTTTTTGGGAAGTTTATGCACTGGTTTTCATCCTTGATTCATGTGTTGAACTATAACTGTGTTCGTTTCCGATATAATTTGCTTTTCTCAAGAATCACCAACATTTAGAGGGAGCGTTCTAATCAAAAAGATAAACAAGCAAAAAAAATTAATTGGTTTGTTTAGTTTTTGTTTATTTACTTGCTTGTTTGATTATAGAAAGTGTTGAAAATGACACTACAGAATGTAACGGGTGAGGTTTTGTGCAGGGAAAAGTAAGAGAACTAGAAGGTTATTACAGTTGCATCAGCAGACATCTCCCCTATATAATAAGAAAGATTAAGTCTGGATATAGATAAATTATATTTCCTGTCACGCTGAGTGGTATGTCCACTCGGTCTCTCCCCGTCCCTACTCTCTGTGAGTCTCCCGCTTTGCGTGTTCGCAGTAAGCGTAACATACGTGAAAATAAACAACAGTGGATTACCAATATGGCCAACTTTGGAGGTTCGCCCCCCCCCCCCCGCTCAGACGAGACGCCACCAGACCCCCCACCCCTTCCGTGGACTCCTTGGATTCAGACGACAGCCTTAATACCCCCCCCATTTCTTACAGCAATATCGACGAAAATTTGAGCATAAACTCTACGGAGTTTGCATTACATTTTTCAGATCGATGAAAATAATAGCATTCAAAATCAAAACAAACCCTGTAATGAAAATATATCCAGCTTTTCAACGCCCCTTCAGGGCGATAGCAATAGGAAACGTCCAGCATCCTCCCCAACTGACCAACAACAAACCACTAAGAAGCCCCTTGTTGACTACAATAAATTAAATGAAGGTTTACAAATCCCCCCCATCTCCCCCATTAATTCTCCCCCCTCCCCCCATTCCAGTGCCAGTGATGATAGTGATAAAGAGATAAATGTGGATAGTGAAAGTAGTGTGCATGAAAACAGTGGGTGTAGTGAAAGTGAAAGTGAAGAAGGCAGTGAAAATACAAATGCTTACAGTGAAGGCAAAAAGAAAGTCCCACCAAGGATAGGCAGGGCAAACAGTGAAATAACAACCATTGCCAAAGAGGATAAAAGTGTAAGAGAAAAAACCAACCATAGAGGAAACAATGACGAGGAGGATAAGAGAAATAACAGCAAGGAGAACAACAGACCAAAGGTAAGCAATAAAAGCTTTGTAGTAGGCACCAGTGATAACAATGCCAATAACCTAAGAAGTGAAAGTGCTAGTGTAAGACCAAAAACACAATACAGGGGAAATACCGCAAATAACATCAGTGACAACAACAGTGATAGTGCAAGTGCAATTGCAAGTGCAAGTGCAAGTGTAAGTCTTAAGTGTAAGGGCAAAAACCCAGTGCAGTGCAAAGAACGTGCATAAGACCAGTGCCATCAGTAACAACACAGAAAACAGTGATGAAACAGGACAAGGAAATACTTTCAATGTAAGTGACAATAACAACAGAAATATGTCAATAGAAGACCTATTTGACAGCTAAGAAAAAAGTGGAGAGGATGACGGCTTCACTACAGTAGAAAGCAAAAGAAACAAAAATAAAAAGAGAGGAGAAACAACCGAACCAAATTCCCTCCCCAAAAATCTAACAGTGTTCAAGAGCCCCAAGACAAACGACCCAAATAAATCAGCTTACGCACTTATTAAACACACTGAAGAAAAATACCCTCATATTAAAGTGACAGTGAGAGCCAAACATGGAGGGGACATCATAGTCTCCCCCCTATACAAGGAGGCAGAAACAATCCTTAGAAGTATCCCGGGGTATGAGGAAATCAAAACAATAGAACCCCACGTAATTAAAGTACTATGTGGCTTCTCCCCCACCCTTGAAACTGAAATAATAGAAAGGCACCCACAAATAATGAGAGCTGTAAGATTCAATACGAAAGGAAAGGAGCAATCATACAAAGTAAAGTGCTGGGTCAGGGGAGATCCCCCAGAGAGGATTGACCTGGGCTGGCATGGGAGCTTCAGACTAACGCACCATATCCCGGAGCCCCTACGCTGCTTTAAATGCAACCAATATGGACACATAGCGGTTCGATGCAGATTCCGCTTTCCCGTTTGTGGGGTCTGCTCTTATAAGCACGATACGGAAATATGCATAAACAAAATAAAAAACAAAGAACCAACGTACAACAGATGCCCGGCCTGCAATAATGACCACCACGCATGGAATGACAGATGTCCTGCAAGGTTGAATAGAATCGACCAGGAAAGAACGCGGGTCACAGGAATAGCAGTCCCACCCAGGCCCCAAAGAGCCCCCAGGCTCCCCAGGTGGTCCAGGAGACCCCCTCCGCAACCACAGGCGACTCACACCCATACAGAAGAGACCCCACAAACCTCTGAAACAGCAAGGAACACAGGAAATAATCCAACCACCCATCCATCCATACAACCATCCATCCAATCATCCACCCACTCATCCATCCATCCCACTACCCATCCACCCATCCTCCCACCCATTCTCCCACTCAATCCCACCAGTAACCCCCCCCCCTATACAAATCACAGCCAAACCCAACAAGCAAACGGCACCGCATGGCCCTGCTCCATAAAAACCCCAGCGCAAAGTAACCCCCCACGGATGCTGACAAACTCTAAACAACAGACACCCCACCCTGAAACCCCCCCAAATGAGGCCAATACAAAAACAGACTCAGCGGAACCAGAAGTGGCTACGCCAGTCCTACCAAATGAACAGGAAAGTGAAAACCCAACCGTCATGACAAACAGTGCCACCCCAGAAGAAAAAACAGGTGACAATAACCCAATAGAAAAAGAAAATATAGTGACTGACAAGAGTGCACAAATAGTAAAAGAAGCTGTGAACTTTGTCTGTAACAAGTCTGCCGACGAGTTAGTAAATCTTATCAAATTTATTTTCCCAGGCGCATACAATGAAACCCTCGTGGCCATTATACATTTAGCCTGGAACCCGATTAGAGCGACCCTGGCAGGTTTCTGCGAAGCACATTCTAGTCCATTTTCGCGGACCTAGATGACACACAGGTTACACAAAACACACAGCACAGACTGTCCTTTCTTTCATGGAACATTTGCGGAATCCGACCAAAATACGCTTTCTTCCTTGCGCAGACAGGTACACAAAACCCAGACATCATACTCCTACAAGAAACACTACTCACAGAGCAACAATCCTTTTCCTTTAAGAACTACAAAGCGTACAGAACACACTGCACAGACACAACACGTGGACTACTGACACTGGTAAAGAATACAATTCCATCAAAAGCAATAGCAAATATAGACTGTCATGAAACAGAAACACTTGGCATACAGGTAACTCTAGTCAACACAACACTCACAGTTCACAATATATATAAAGCCCCACAAAAACACTTAGACGCCACACTACTCTTCGCAACAGCAGACACAGAAAACACCGTAATCTCAGGCGACTTTAACGCACACCACACCTTCCTTAATTCAACACAAACAACAAACCCCACTGGTACACACCTTGCGGCCGTCCTAGAAGATTTCGACAGAGTAAAACTCCTAAATGATACAAACATTGCGACCCACAGGGCCGGAGGCAGGCTCGACCTGACCTTCGTTTCTGAGAATTTGATACCAGGATCAACCTGGAACCTCCACCCCGTTCTCTTAAGCGACCACTTTGGCATCAATTTTACGGTCCAAATGGAAAAACTCCCGGCTCCACCTCCGCCCCCGCGCAGATGGAACCAGGACCTGGCCAAGTGGGAGCTGTTTGAGAAGCACATGACGAACTGGGCCGACCAGCACGACCCTGAGACAACCGAAAATATTGACCAGCTGCAACATATATTCATTGGTGAACTCCACAAAGCCGCCAGCAGCTCCATGCCGGTAAAAAAAGCCCGCAAAACAAACCACAAAGATGCCTGGTACTATGACTCCAGGATAAGAGAAATTAATAAAAGAGTAAACAGGGTCCGCAAACTTCTCAGACGCCATAGAACTGAGGAGCTGCACCGGACACTACTTGAAGTGACAGACCATGCAGTGGCCGTGGCCACTGAGGTCAAGAGACAGAAGTGGCTGGACTGGTGCTCCGAAGTCAACACCCTCACCTCGCTCAGGAGGATCTGGAGTTTCTTTAACAAAGTAGTGGGAAAAAACCGTTCTAACCAAACTGCTCACCCAGATCCTCCTGCGGAAGCACTCAGACTGGCACAGGGGTTTGCGGACCGTGCCAAATCTAATAACCTCCCCCTGACAACCAGGCAGAGACAGGAAGCACTCCTCCCCATCCGAGTCCCTATGGTAAACGCTGCCTGTGGGATGACAGATGACTCTGACACCCCATTCACGAGGGTGGAGCTAGACAAGGCACTGGCCAAAACAAAGAACACCGCTCCTGGCATCGACGGTATAACGTACAGCATGCTAAGAAATATGGGAAATCCGGCTAAGGGGGTCTACCTCCATATCATTAACAAAACCTTTGTTGATAGATGCAGGCCCCAAACCTGGAATCAGCAAAATATTCATCCCATCCTGAAGCCCCAAGAAGAGAATGCGTATAGGCCTATCGCCCTCATAAGCTGTACGGAAAAGGTTGCAGAAAGGATGGTCCTCAACCGACTCAAATGGAAAGTCAGACGTCTGCATCCTAGACTGTATGGTTTCACGGAGGGCATTGGCGCGCATGAATGTATCGTCGATGCCATGGCAACCATAAACAACAAAAAAGCCCTGATAGTTTTCATGGACCTAGAAAAAGCATTTGAACTGGCCAGTGCGCAAACTATACTTTTCTCCCTGGTTGTAAAAAGAGTCAGGGGACATCTCTTATCCTGGGTCGAACAATATCTTAAAAACAGGGAAGCCAGAGTAAGCTTCCAAGGGGCCTCCTCCCCCTTCCTTCCCCTGGAAAACGGCACACCCCAAGGAGGAATCCTGAGTCCCTTCCTATACAATATCCTGATGGAGAACCTGCTGGCACTAGAACTCCCAGGGGGCATAGAAATGTTTATATATGCTGATGATGTCTGCATAGTATGCCCCCACACTGTACAAAATAAAGTGAGAGCCATGCAGAGAGCCCTTTACACAATAAGTGGGGGGTGCAGGGAACTAGGTCTCAAAATAAACTCAACCAAAACCAAAGCCATGGCCATAAAACATGACTATGACCCTCCAAACCTCATCCTAAACAACACCCCCATAGAATGGGTCGTAAACTACAAATACTTAGGGGTAATAATAAACAAGTTCCTGAACCCAACTAGCCAGGTTAAACGTCTCAGGCATGCGGTCACGTCTCGGTTCGTAGCCATGAAAAGGCTGGCCACCTTGAGCAAGGGTGCATCACACCAATTGTTGAGGAAGTTTCATGTGCAAGCCATTGTTGCACAAGTAGAGTATGCGGCCCCCATACTTACGAGCCTCCCCTCAGGACTGTTGGCCTCCCTAGAGGTCATACAAAACAACAGTATGAGGCTCATAACGGGAGCCCCCATGTGGACAAGGCTTCAGCTGCTGCGGGCCGAGACCGGCCTCATGCCCTTGGCGGACAGAATAGACCTAAAACTATCTTCCATTACAATCAAAACCATAAGGGCAGACAGACGTTGCCCCCTCAATAACAAAATCCGAGGCTTAATTAACCTCCATGGAGACCTAGACCCTCCCCCCACCTATGTGGGGCGCCTTCTCCAGGCCATCAGGAGAGTCAACATGCAACAAGAAGTCTTGGCTATGCGACCAGATAACAACCATATTCTATTTAACCCCCCAGCCCCATGGACTCAAGACCCAATAAATGTAAATTTCACCATCCTCCCCACAACCAAAGCCCTTTGCTCCCCTCAGGAGATGCTGCATGCAGCCATGTATGCAATCAATAAAACTAACGCTACAAACATTTATATTACAGATGGTTCGATGGACCGGGACATCCCTGCGACGGCCGCGGCAGTTTTCTCAGACAACTACGTGGCCAGCTGGAGGGTCTCAGACCACGCATCAACAATCCAAACTGAACTGGTCGCAATAGCCAAGGCCCTGGCAAACTCGTTGAGCAGACAAGGGGACACTACAGTGCACACTGATTCCAGGGGAGCAATACAGGCCATACTAAAGGACCAAATAACCGAAAACGTGCTTCTGATTACTACCATTAAGGCAACAGCCCAAATCCACGCTCAGCGAGGCCGCAAAGTCACTCTGAACTGGATTCCGAGCCATGTGGGTATCCACGGAAACGAGGAAGCGGACAGACTTGCAAAGACCACACTCAGCTGTGCAACCATCGGAGTAAGTCTTAGTAAGTCAATCAGTCAACTGAAAAAATTAATTTCTCACACTTGTCTTTCCAGAGTTAAGTTGGAGGTACTAGAGGCCGCCAGATGGGGCTCCATGTCGGCCAGATGGTATACAAATGTGACAGGCATGGACCCCCACGACATCACAAGAAACACCGGACGGGGCCTAGCCACCATAATCCATCGACTCCGGCTGGGGTACCTATGTAACTGGCAGAGGATCGGCGACGAAGAAAGGCCATGCAAGTACTGCGAAGACCGGACTGGAGAAGATCCACTGGAGCACTATCTTCTCACCTGTCCAAGCACCGCAGTACTCCGCCAATCCACAACCTCCCTTCCTCCGATGACGGCAGAAGCAATGACAAAGCACGTGCTGAGTGACATACCACAGTACCAGGGCTTCCTCGTTTCATATCCACCCCCAAGATGAAGCACTAGGTTAAGGTTTAAAAAAAAAAAAAAAAAAAAAAAAAAAAATTTTCCTACCTACCACTAAATTCTAATCCAGAATTCCAGGGATACTTTACGCCCTCACAACTTCTGCCTCCCACTCAAATCCTGTCATCTCCTTCCCATGACCTACTACTCCCATGGGACTTGCTACTATACCACTTTCTCTACAACTAAAACTGTTTCCCTTCGTGGCTCCAGGGGCATGTCCCCTCCTGATTTCCTGAGGAAAACGAAAAAGCAGCACCCACTCCAAACCCTACTTTGCCTCCAAGAAGACGCAGCCCCTTCCCTCCGTCCCTCAGCAATCAACGGAAATATATAAGAGAAAAATTGACACTAAGGCCTGCTTCACAGGTCCTCTATAGACAGGCCAAGCTCTAGGTGCAGAGCAGCCTGTCAACCCGGGTTGGCCGGCATATTGCCAAGGACCCCACTGCCGAGTTGGACGGATCCTCCAGGGGCTGCCTGCCGCGAATGACGACTAGACGCAGAAAAAGTAAAAAAACCTCAATCAACTCAGTGTTCCATATAATAAAGGTCCCGACCCAAACACACATCAACCTCCCCAGACGGGCTGCCAACGCAAAAGCCCGTGTCCAGCAGTAAGGCTGGGCAATCTATTTACTTACTTACTTACTACGTCCCTCTGGTAGGGGGAAAGGGAGTAGTCATACCCCGATGAAAGGGGTTACCCAGAGAGGTACACTCGGCAACTACAATTTTCCACAAATTGCCCAAACAACCGTGTTGTAGTTAGGAAAGGTGGGAAGGGGCGAGAAGGGTTGAATCTGCGTGCGTGTTTGTGTATATCTTTATACAAATTTAGCCGTAATTTTTGACGGGTCACGTACACTAGTAAGTAAGAGAGTGAAGGATGTTATACAGATAGTATCACATTATTGCATAGCCTCCCATGCATACCACTCACAATTTCATACGCATTCTGTTGGAATAAAGGAATTTAAGTAGGCAGATATGGAACTGCCATCTTTTCTCTGAGCTCACGAGGACAGTCAGAATCCTCTGAGAGCTACTTTGCCGTTTTCATTTCACCGCTGTCAATCCGAAATCTTCTCACTGTCAACACATTTCGTGGCGTCCAAAATGTCATTTTATTACTGTGGTTTGGTGGGATATTTTCTCGATCGGACTTACGTGATGTTGATGTTAGTAATATTACTAACTTTTGAGGTTGTAATTAAATTTCAAGTGTTATGTATTTTTTAAAGTGGTGCAGTTTTCTCCTGAAACTTACTTTTTGTTTATGCATTGTTTTGCATGATGAAGAAACTAAAATATATCTGAGCTGTGTGTCTGTTGTTGCGTTCGTTAATATGAGGCATATTTTTTCTCTTTTTTTTACCTAATGGTGATTTTTCACTAATTTACTTGAATTAGCGTATTGTGATTCAACTTGAAATACTGTTTTATTTGGAGAATCGTGTTTCTTTTGGTGTGAATAAAAGCCGCATTAGGTACAGTCAACAAATGACACTTTGCAGACAAGTATTTAATTAGGTCCATTGCGATCTCAATACGTCTCTGCTCTGCCGAGTTGGTCATGACTTTGGCCCCCGTTGCTCTGTATCGTTTTCAACCTTCGTTTTGTAGTAGTTCTATTTTTTCGCTTACTCTTTAAGATTGATCAAGTATCGGTTTTTTAGTTTATTTATGAAAGTACTGTACACTTTTAGTGCTTATATTTTTTCGTAGTTTATATTATGTTTAAGTCTCTCTCTCTCTCTCTCTCTCTCTCTCTCTCTCTCTCTCTCTCTCTCTCTCTGTGTGTGTGTGTGTGTGTAGAGGGATATTTAGGAATTGAGATATTGCACAATTTAGTATTGCCTTATCCTTAATGAAAATATATTTTTGTAAGTTATTTTGGTAAAAAAATGTATGGTACTTTTTTACGCTTAAATGTGTAACATAATTGTAACTTTAATCTCATATTACAGTGTAATAACACTAAGTCATGTGGTTGTTCCAAGAACTATACAAAAGAGAAAGTGTGAAGGATATTACGCATTTTCAAGCTTTTTATAATTTCATATGGGCCTGTAGTTTTTACACATATGCATATGTACAAAGCTTGTGCTTACATATTGTTTTATCTTTTCTTGTGGCTGACTTCTAAAGTTGATGTTATTTAATAAAATAACAATTATTTCATTGTTTTAATTTTTTCTATGTAAATTGTATCTGGTGTCGCCTAATTACATTTTCTAATATTAAATTAATTCAGCATTTCATCAAGTTTCTTTCTTCCAATTATAATCTTTATAGTTTTTTTCAGTTCAGTCTTTCTATCTATGCTATATATATATATATATATATATATATATATATATATATATATATATATATATATATATATATATAATGTGTGTGTATGTATATATATATATATATGTATATACACATACAACTGCAACCGTTTCTAGTCCACTGCAGGACAATGGCTTCAGATATTTTAATTCATATCTGGGGCTACTAGGGCAGTTTCCACCACCACGCTGGCCATTGTGTATTTGTGATGGTGGGAGATTTTCGTCTGATTGCTCACAGCAAATCAACCTAGTATGGGTGACCCTGACTAGTACAGCTTTGCTGGTCTAGGCGGTACACAAACCCTTTCACCACTTTAAGGTATTCCCATTCCTATTCATGTAAAGGATTTGAAATGTAAGTTGGACTTATTGTGTTAAAAGGTATTATCACTTGAGGTCACGTTGATTACATTTTATTTGACAGCCCTTCAAGATATGTTTTTATATGTATTTTCGTAGGCAATTGTTCATTCAAAATTAATATATATTTTCTCTTATTCAATTACAATGATACACATGTTAAAGTGTAAAAGCAGAGATTGGACCTTTAAAGCTTTTATTCCAAGCGCCTTTTTTCTTTTTATGGGAGAAAACAAATATTACAGAACGTTTATAAACGTTTCATGTTTTTTTTTCGAAAATGTTTATTGATGCTAAAGCTTTGTATATACCATTGCATTATTTCTTTACAGAAATATTGATGAAAAACAAATGTATTCTCCTTGGTGTGGAAAGAGAAATATATGTTAATTGCCCAAATCCAGTCAGGTACATTTATTTAGATAATCAGTAGTTTTGATTTAAAGAGAAGTAGCTGGTGAAAATTATCCAAATACTCTATTATCTATCTAGTATGACCAAAATCGTAATAGAGGTAGAATGAGTCACATAAAATATGATGAAACAGAACCACAAAAAGATGAAGGAAATGAAAGTAGATGTTAGCACAGCAATGCATATATAAAAGAAACTTGCCCACCCATTTGTGTTCAATTGAAAGTACCAATTGTAAAATAGCGGGTTTGAATTATTTTTGTCTTTGTGATATATATATATATATATATATATATATATATATATATATATATATATATATATATATATATATATATGTATGTGTGTGTATCTATATCTAAGTATATATATATATATATATATATATATATATATATATATATATATATATCATACGTATAAAACTATATATAACTATAAAATTCTCTAGCATATTTTTTCGATATGATTGGATAAACACTGGATACCTTTTGAAAAGTATCAGAAGGATTTTAAGCCTAAAAACGAATTTTATTTAGTTAGATTTGTTTGTTTGTTGAGTTTTCTTTTTCTAGTTTACTCGCACTACAAGGTTTAAGGTTTGTCAAATTGTTTGAGGAAATTACAGTAAAGTAAGTACCCTTGGTAAGAAATAACAAAGATAAGAATATTTTGAGTAAGTGCAGGACAAAAATTATTCTAAAAGCATTTTATGTAGAAATAGCTATAGGAATTCTTAATGGATATATAGTCAAGTTAAGTAGTGTTAATAAGACCAGCTGACTGAAGATAGTGTAGAGTAGGGACTTGGTTGTTAATTACGTTAAGAACCCACTTTTGAGACGCATTTAGAACAATTTAAGTTAAGAACCCGTCGCGCGAGTGGATGCGGGGGTTCCCTAGCCGCGCGAGCGGGAGCTTGGGTTCCCTTCGCTGCAGGAGCTGTGGTTCCCCCGCCGCGCGAGCGGGGTTTCCCTGCTACGCGAGCGTCAGCAGGGGACCCAAACCGCGCGAGTGAGAGCAGGGTAACCCCTCCGCGCCAGCGAGAGCGGGGGAGCCCCTCCACATCAAGCGGGAGCGGGGGAGTCCCTCCGGGCCAGTAAGAGCGGGAGAGCCCCTCAGCGCCAGCGAGAGCGGTGGAGCCCCTCCGAGCCAGCGAGAGCAGGGGAACCCCTCAGCGCCAGCGAGACCGGGAGAGTCCCTCCCCCCAGCGGGAGCGGGGGGAGTCCCTCCGTGCCAGCAAGAGCGGGGGAGCCCCTCCGAGCCAGCGAGAACAGGGGAGCCCCTCAGCGCCAGCGAGACCGGGCGAGTCCTTCCCCGCCAGCGGGAGCGGGGGATTCCCTCCGCGCCAGTAAGAGCGGGGGAGCCCCTCCACGTCAGCGGGAGCGGGGTAGTCCCTCCGCGCCAGCAAGAGCGGGGGAGCCCTTCAGCGCCAGCGAGAGCGGGGGAGCCCCTCAGTGCCAGCAAGAGCAGGGGAGCCCCTCAGCGCCAGCGAGAGCGGGCGAGTCCCTCCCCGCCAGCGGGAGCGGGGATCCCCCTGTTCCAGCGGGAAGGAGAGAGCCCCGCCGGCCCAACGTTATAGAGTTCCTGTATGAGGCTTAGTTTTAAAAAATTTAGTACTCATGAAGCCTTTTTGGAAATCCAAAAGTCTTCAGGATCTGAAATAGTCTTCAAAAGTTTCCCAACTCCTGTTTCGGCTTAAAGTAATAAAAGTAAAGCATTTTGCCTTTAAAAATTTTAGAGAGTGCAATATGATTGAATCGCTTTTGTATTTAGGCACTAAGAATCAGGTTTTCTTGCATGTATTTTGTTTAAGATAAGTGAGAGAGAGAGAGAGAGAGAGAGAGAGAGAGAGAGAGAGAGAGAGAGAGAGAGAGAGAGAGAGAGAGAGAGATGCTAATAAACTGAGTGCAATATGTAAAATGAATGATTATGTATGGATTGCTTTTATTTATCATAGATAAATATGAGTATATGAATAGATAATTCATACCTGAAATTTTAGATACTCATTCGTATGATTAGAAATGATGATCAGAAAGTAAAAAATGAAATAATATATCCCATTATCATATTATGGTATTTTGATCGAAGTTAGATTCTCCCATGAAAAGTTTATCTTTCATTGTGGGAGGTTTCCTACGCACTAACCCATCCATTAAAAGGGTCTCTGAAAGATGGTGTCTTTTATTACATGCATAAATAAAGAACTAATGAAGGAAGAACTAATTATTTTACTTTAGTAAAGAAAGAGGGAATCGTGTGCGAAAAATATTGTAGTCTTAAAAATGTACGTTGAATAGATAGATTAATTAGGTAATTAAGAATAATTAAGAAAATAAGTATATAGAAGGGAAGTACCCGTGAATATGGCTTAACATGAATAATGAAGTATTGGAGATAACTTAATAAACCAGAAGTCAATTTAAACATGTGAACACTGTATACTGTACAGAAAAGAAAGTAAAAGGGGAGGGAAAACTAATGCGGAAATAGGATAAGGTATCGGACGGTTAGAGTAAGGGTCGGAGACGCCAATGGCTTGGGAGTCTGAAAACAGGGAGCAGACATAAAAAAAACAAAAAAAAAAAAAAAAAGGGAAAGGAATTGGAGTGAAACTTTATGTATAAATCGGGGTCCATAGAGAAAAACAGAAAAAATAGGTTTGGCAATGTCCTAGAAAAAGAATTTCCAATGCTTAGCAAGAGGAAAATAAGGAAAAAAAAAACAAGGTGAAGGAAAAGAATATAAATGCAGGGGTGAAATATAGAGAGCGATAAGAGGATAGAATGGAAGGAGAAAAGGGAAATTCTTGGTAAGGTAAATTGAGTGAGCAATGTAAACTGAGAAGGAATCATCTTCGATACGTTCAAAGGAAAGAGTAATAATGGTGAGGAAATGGGCCTTTTAGGATATGGGTCTTTACATGGTAGTGGGAGAAGCGAAGGATGAGGAAACGAAAAATCAAAATAAGGAAAATAAACATTGTGTCTTGGATGAAAAGAGGACAGGGAAGGGGGGGGGGGGGTTGATGAACACGAATAGGATGACTGGTCTAAAGCTGCAATGTTGAAACTCTTGGTTATATTTGAAGGCGTCGGCTTTCCTTATTTTTATTAAAGATTTATATACATATTGATAATAATTATATCATTATCTTGTCCATGTAATGCTAAATGATATGATTTATACTGTCAAATATTCTAATTACTCTTGAGGATAAGAATAGCATTTTTATGTATACTAAAAATAATATTAGGAATGTAAAATTACGACACAATGCCTCCACTTAAGTCTATGTTCACAGGACAAGACTGCCGAAGATCATCAGCTGTAATTATTTGCGTCAAGAGTAAAATTGAGTAGTATGAGTATTTTTAGTTCTTATCTAGTTTTATTTAACTGGCACCTGTCTCGAAAAACTTCAGAGACTCGATACATTTATTCAAATTTGTGGTATTGAATTCTATATATCTAAGTGTCCCAAATTTAGGAAGGACCTCATAAAGATTAGTTGTCGAAAGGTTCACTGTTTAAAAATCATTCCTCGAGAACGCCAAATTGAAATCAGGCGTTAAAAGATAATTGTTCCAACACGGTTACTTACCTAGAACTACCTTCTTAGGAGTTACTGGTAACTCTACCCAACCGACCAGCTTTTTGTATAGTTTACCCTCTTTCCGTTTTCTAAGGGGTCAACCTCAGGCGTTGTGATATGTGCCCTGAGGCGACCCGGGGTCGGGAAGCGTGCTAGCTCAGGTCGTCGACTCGTCAGTAAGTTTCTGGTCGCGATGTGATCAACATCTCGCCGCGCTCTCTCTTACCTTGTGCGACCCTTTGTGTCCCCCGATCCTTTGTGCTTACCGCGTGTTACCCACGTGTTCCCCTTCCACCTTCCTTTTGCATCCTTGTGTCTCTTGGTGTATTAGCGTTGCGTTATGGAGCATCCTCGTCGTTGCCCTGGGCCTGTGGCTGGGAAGTCTTGCGGGGCATTCCTTTCTAAACCTGAGATTGATTCCCACTCCTTGTGCTCCACGTGTAGGGGGAAAGTATGTTCCCCGGCCTCTACGTGCCCGGAGTGTGCTAACTGGAGTGAGATCCAGTGGGTGCTCTTCGGGACTAAAAAGAAGAAGGCGGCTAAGAAGTCGCCTAAGGACTCCAGTATCTCGTCGCCTGTGGTTTCTCCAGACGTCTCGGCAGACCGTAGCACCCGTCCTTCTTCCCCTACTCAGAGTAGGGGACGAGGTAAGTCCGTTGCGGGGAAGAGGCCCATTGCCCTTCCCCAAGAGTCTGATATTCCTCTGGGGGAAGTGTCCAGTGTGGGGCAGGCATGTGTGGGGCCTGAGTGTAGTGCGGGAGTGTGGGTAGGAGGTGAGGTCCTGGTGCCCGCAGGTCCCGTCTCCTCGGAAGATCCTATGTGGGTAAACCGAGTGTGGATTCTTCCCCGGCATCATGGCGTGTTTCAGGTGCGTCAACCGCCGAGGGAGACACCGAAAAAGGAAGTTCGTCGTCTTCAGACCCCACCACGTGGGTGGCCCCTAGGACTCCCTTCAGGTCTCCCGCTAGAGGAGAAGACGACGTCGAGCAATGGCTCTATAAAGGACTCGCTCGGTCCCCTCCGGCTCCCTCGTCTACGCTACCCCCGTATTTCTGCAGCCTCCCACGCCTGAGAAACGACGAGAATTTCCCCCCGCAGCCTTGGACGTTTCCGGCTGTCTGAGGGATTCATCCTCATCCTCGTCATCATCGTCGTCATCGGACTCTTCTTCTTCTACATCGTCAGAGGACGAGGACAGGAACTTTAGCAAGAGGAAGAGGAAGAAATCCCGCAAAAAGAAGAAGTCCCGTTCCCGTTCAAGACATGGAAAGAAAAGATCGAAGTCCTCTAAAAAGAAAGCAAAGAGGAGCAAGTCCAAGTAGTGGGTGAATTTCACAGTGCCCCGGAGCTAGCTGTTTAGGTTTACCACAGCCGCGGCCGCTTCCGGGTGGCTCCCTTGAGCCTCGCCTTCTGTTTCTCATCCTCCTACCTCCTCCTTCGGACCAGTCGCCCGGCAAGAGGGTTCGAACCGGGCCCCCCGTGTAGTGACTAACCCAACGGTGGCCTCCGTTTCTTCTTCCCTTAGGAAGGATGTACGAAGTATGAAGGAAGGCTTAGCATCGACCACGGGCACCTTGGAGGCCTTCCTAAAGCACCAAGGGCGCCCGTCGGTCCGCATGGATCCCCCATCCATGGAGTACCCCGTGGAACAAGGTACTCCCATGACGGATACCTTCGTCCCCACGGGGCAGCCCATACCACTGCCAGACTCGTCCAGCGTTGCCTTTCCCACCGTCACAGAGTCCCCCCTACGGAGGAACTGGTGACGGAAGACCTGGTGGAAGGAGGGGAATGCTCGTCTGACGACATCTCCTCCTACCGTAAGGTTCTGGCCCTAATTCGTCGGCATCACCGATTGGGTGAACCTAAGCCCTCAGCTGCAAAGGCCGTGCTCTCCGGACTGTCCAGAATGATCGACAGCCCGGTGCAACAAAAGCCTTCATTGTCTCTCCCTCTCGCTCCGGACGTGAAGTTGGGGATGGAGCAAATAGATGAATACCTGGCAGGACTGGCGGAGGCCCCCAGAAGCCTGAGTTCCTCCAAGCTTCTTCCGGGCCTAAAATCACAGAAACGTTTTTATGTCCCAGAAGGGCATCGCGGTGGACCCCATGCGGTAGAAGCAGCGGTGACCTCACTGAACCAGGGAGCCTCAGAAGACAGGGCCTCCACTGCCCCCGTGTGCTTTTCCCCGTCAGAAGCCTCTATGATGGAGGACATGGCACAGGACCTTGTCTACGTGTCCTCCTGGTTGGATTGGTGGTCTTGCGCCTTGGTGGGGTTTCAGGCGTCCCACGACCTCTCCCTCCCGGACAATCAGGCCATGCTGAGGGAGCTAGTTACTTCTGGAGGCAAGGCCTTTAAGTTTTTATCATCCCAGTCTCTGTCTGTGGCTACGAACTGGGTTCTTAGGAAGAGGGATACGGTACTTAGCAAACTGGTGCGGAAGTTACCGGACAGAGAAGCAAGGAGACTGAGGAATTCCTCCGTGTGGGGAAATGACATTTTCCCCATCAATTTGGTATGAGGAAGTCCGGGTTTAGAAGAGCCTCAGCGGACGTCCCTCACTCCTCCCAGGCCACCCCCTTGCTGCCTTGAAGAGAACCACCGTCAGCTCCTTGGCTTCAAGCCTCTCAGCAGCCCACCCGTAGGACCACCGCAGGCCCTCAGTTAGCCTTTAGACCCTCATACAGTAACTCTAGGAGAGGTCGCTCTGGCCGCTCCTCCAGAAGGAGGTAGGAAGAGAGGCCCCCTACTCCTACAGGAGCCCTTGTAGGGGGATGCCTCAGACATTTTTGGTGAGCATGGCGGGATCTCGGTGCTGATCCCTGAACGGTGACGGTCCTGAAGGAGGGCTACAGACTCCCTTTCCTAGAAGAACCTCCCCCTCTCATCCCAGCCCACCGGGCCGAGTGGCTGGTTCCAAAGAACCCCTTGAAGAGGTCGGCGCTGCAGGAGGAAGTAGCGTCCATGATCGCCAAGGGAGCTTTAGAGACAGTGGAGAACCCCGGCCCGCGTTTCTTCAGCAGGCTCTTCCTTGTGGAGAAATCGACAGGAGGATGGAGGCCGGTCATAGACCTCTCAGCCCTCAACAAGTTCGTCTCAAAGACGGACTTCAAAATAGACACCCCCAAGAAAGTGCTAGCAGCCTTGAGGGAGGGGGATTTCCTCATGTCCCTCGACCTCAAGGATGCCTATTTTCAAATCCCGTGCACCCCTCCAGCAGGAAGTTCCTCAGAATCAAGTGGGAGTCCAGTGTCCTGCAGTTCAAAACCCTGTGCTTCGGCCTATCGACGGCCCCGCAGGTGTTCACGAGGGTTTTCACCACAATCTCGGCATGGGCGCACGAGAAAGGCATACGACTGATCAGGTACCTGGACGACTGGTTGCTTCTTTCTGCCTCAAGGGAACAACTGAAGAAGCAAAGCGTGATGTTGTTCGACCTCTGCAAAGGATTAGGGATCACGGTCAACCTAGGAAAGTCCCAACTAGTCCCCAGCACCAGAATGACTTACTTGGGGATAGTCCTGGACACCCAGTTAGTAAGAGCCTTCCCCTCAGGGGAGAGGTTAGACAACCTGGAACATATCCTTCAACCTTTCCTGACGGGCCAACCCAGGAGGGCCAAGGACTGGCAGAAGTTACTGGGTCACCTGGTTTCGCTGGAGAAATTAGTACCACAAGGGAGACTCAGGCTCCGCCCGGTACAGTGGAATCTGAAGGAATCATGGACCCAAGGCAAAGAGCCCCACAAAATAGTCCCAGTCCTCCCGAAGATGCGAGAGACCCTTCTTTGGTGGAACATCAGGTCGAACACAGAAAAGGGAATGCCCTTCGCCCCCGATCCCCCGGAGATGCTGTTGTTCACGGACGCATCGAAGGAGGGTTGGGGAGCACACCTGCTAGGGGAATCGACAAAAGGGCAGTGGTCCAGTGAGGAGGCGTCTCTCCATATAAACATCCTGGAGATGATAGCGGTTCTGAGGGCGTGTCGACAGTTCGTACACTTCCTGCGAGGAAACACTGTGGCGTTAATGTGCGACAACTCCACAGTAGTGGCGTATGTAAAGAAACAGGGGGGCCTGAAGTCAAGAGTTCTATGCGCCCCAGCCACGAAACTGTTAGAGGGGACGACAGAAGAAGGGATAGAACTGATGGCAAGGTTCATCCCAGGAAAGAGGAACGTGATGGCCGACGGCCTCAGCAGGGCGGGTCAAGTGATAGGTTCAGAGTGGACCCTACACCCGGAGGTAGCTCGGGCAGTCATCCTAATGTGGGGCTCCCCAGTGATAGACTTGTTCGCCACACGTCTGAACGCCCAACTCCCCCTGTTCTGTTCTCCAGTCCCAGACCCGTCGGCAGCGTTCGAGGACGCCTTCCAACATCCCTGGGACGACCTCGATGTGTACGCCTTCCCTCCCTTCAGTTTGATCAGGCAAGTGTTGAACAGAGTGAGAGCGACGTCCAACCTGTCGATGACTTTGGTAGCGCCCTGGTGGCCGGAGAGAGACTGGTTCGCAGACCTAAAAGAATTAGCTCTTCGTCCTCCTTGGCCGCTTCCGGACAGGCCAGACCTCCTGTGTCAACCTCACTTTCACAGGTGGCACGAAAACCCTCGATCCCTCCGCCTTCACGCGTGGAGGTTATCGAGAAGCTACTGAAGAAAGGATACTCATTGAGAACCGCGGTAAGGATGTCGAGTTACCTACGGCGTTCCTTGGCAGTAGTTTACCAAGCAAAGTGGGCAGTCTTCGTGAAGTGGTGTGCGTCCAAGAACATCAGGCCCTTAGGGGCATCGATCCAGGACATTGCAGACTTTCTGGTGTACCTGAGAGACGACGTGGGCTCGTCTATTCCGGCCATCAAGGGAGTACAAGCAGCCCTAGGTTAAGTCTTCCTTCTTAGGGGCATTGACTTGGGAGCCTCAAGGCACCCCTCTATGCTCATCCGCAGCTTTGAACAATCATGTCCCCCCCAGGAAGTAAGGGTTCCGCAGTGGGACCTAGCCAGAGTTCTCAAGGTTCTGTCAGAGCCACCCTTTGAACCTCTCAGGGGCGTACTAGACAGAGAACTCACCCTTAAAACAGCATTCCTTTTAGCCCTGGCCTCGGCGAAAAGAGTTAGCGAGTTACACGGCCTCTCTTACGAGGTCCCACACTCCAAAGGGTGGAGAGAAGTTACCTTTAGGTTCGTCCCTAGCTTTGTGGCGAAGACGCAGAACCCGGCATGTTGGGATCCTCGGTTTGATGGTTTTTCGGTGCCAGCCATCCCTCGCTCCGACAACCCGAAGGATCTACTCTTATGTCCCGTGAGAACAGTAAGGAAATACCTGGAGAGGACCGCAAAATTCCGCCCTCAGATCAAAAATTTATTCGTCTTCAACAGGCCGGGTGAAGAAACCGGTCTCGAAGAACTCTTATCTCTTTCTGGCTGCGACAGGCGATAAAGAGGGCCTACGAAGCTTCTGGGACTCCTCTCCCAGGAAAACCAAGGCCACATGATATTAGAGGTCTGAGCACCTCCCTGGCCTTCGGGAAAAACATGGCTGTGGGAAAGATC
>NW_027171789.1:112500-124879 GCF_036898095.1 Palaemon carinicauda | reverse complement strand
AAGTCGGTTCTTCTTCAGCCACCTCCCCCGTCGATGACGATTCACTCAGACGCCTCAAAGGAGGGATGGGGAGGTCACTCTCATCGGAAAAAAGTCCAGGGGACTTGGTCCAAGCTATTCAGGACCTTTCATATAAACTTTCTAGAAGCTATGGCAGTGCTCCTTACCTTAAAGAAAGTCTCCCCGCGTCACTCGATCCACATAAGATTGGTGACAGACAGCGAGGTGGTTGTGAGATGCTTGAATCGACAAGGGTCGAGGTCACCACCTCTCAACCAAGTGATGTTAGCCATTTTCCGATTGGCAGAAAAGAAGAAGTGGTACCTGTCGGCAGTTCACCTTCAAGGAGTCCGCAATGTGACAGCGGACGCTCTATCCAGGTTCACACCGATAGAGTCGGAATGGTCCTTAGACGCAGGATCATTTTCCTTCATTCTGAATCAAGTCCCAGAACTGCAAATAGACCTCTTTGCGACGAAAGACAACAAGAAGTTGCCCCTGTATGTGTCCCCGTACGAGGACCCCTTAGCGGAAGCAGTGGACGCAATGTCCCTCGACTGGAACAGGTGGTCCAGGATTTATCTGTTCCCTCCTCACAACCTTCTGTTGAGGGTCCTCAACAAACTGAGATCCTTCAAGGGGGGTAGCGGCAATAGTGGCCCACAAGTGGGCGAACAGTATGTGGTTCCCCTTGGCGTTGGAACTACAGATGAAGTTCGTGCCGCTACCACATCCAGTTCTGACCCAGCGAGTCCAGAAGTCGACTGTCTGCGCTTCATTACAGAAAACCCAGACCCTGCAGCTCATGATTTTCTCGCCCTAGCGGTGAGAAAACGTTTCGGGATTTCGAGAGCTAGCATAGACTTCCTAGAGGAATACAAGTGCAAATCGACTAGAAGGCAATATGAGTCATCTTGGAGAAAGTGGGTGGCCTTTGTAAAGGCAAAGAATCCGCAGGAGATCTCAACAGACTTCTGCTTATCTTTCTTCATCCACCTCCATGGCCAAGGATTGGCAGCTAACACGATTTCAGTATGTAAATCGGCTTTGATGAGACCCATTTTATTTGCCTTCCAGATCGACCTAGGTAACGAGATCTTTAATAAAGTTCCGAAAGCCTGCGCTAGGCTCAGACCTTCAGCACCTCCAAAGCCCATTTCATGGTCTTTAGACAAAGTTCTTCATTTCGCCTCCCTGTTGAGCAATGAAGAATGTGCGTTAAAGGATTTAACGCAAAAAGTTATTTTCCTATTTGCACTCGCGTCCGGGGCCAGGGTTAGTGAGATCGTAGCCCTCTCGAGAGAGGCAGGTCGTGTTCAGTTCCTGGATGGGGGGGAGCTGAACCTGTTTCCGGATCCTACGTTTCTCGCCAAGAATGAGTTACCCACCAACAGGTGGGGTCCCTGGAGAATCTGCCCTCTGAAAGAAGATGCATCTCTATGTCCAGTAGAATGCCTAAAGGTCTATCTTCGTAGAACTTCAGACTTCAAGGGTAGTCAACTATTCAGGGGAGAAACATCAGGCTCAAATTTATCTCTGAATCAACTCAGAGCGAAAATGACATATTTTATTCGCAGAGCGGATCCTGACAGTACACCCGCAGGTCACGATCCGAGGAAAGTTGCCTCATCCCTAAATTTCTTTAATTGTATGGATTTTGAACATCTCCGTTCATACACGGGCTGGAAATCTTCCAGGGTGTTCTTTCGCCACTATGCGAAGCAAGTAGAGGAACTTAAGAGATCTGTGGTAGCAGTGGGTCGTGTAGTTAACCCTACTGTTTAACTCTGCGAGGAACAGTGATCTTAATTGGGACGATTAAGTCCAGGGTGAGTGTGTAGGTACATACTGTACTACAAACTAAAATGAGGGCACCAAGTGCCCATACAGACTGTTCCTTCCTTCAAAGGTGAACCTCGCATAAGTTCAGACATGTGTGCCAAGCGTTTCTAACGCTAATGTGATTGATTTGTAATACAGATTTTTTATGACTTGATACCTTGGTATCTCATTAAAGTGGTGTTTAATGGTTTTTCTTTCAGATAAACAAGTTCTGTTTACTATCATACTTATGCTTAAAGTTTTGGGTTATCCCCTTTTATATAAATATATATATTTGTTGTTAACCTGTCTGTTTATTATCTGTCAATAAACTTGTTCTTGAGAACCTTGCGTCTCTTTCACCTGTGTCAATTTATTGGTATAATTGAGCATTTAAATTCTATGTATCTTATCTGGGATAATTCTGATAGAATTGTTCTGTTTTGCAAGCTATGTTGCATTGGTTTATGTAAGTCCCCTAATGGGAGGACTCCGTCCCATAAAGGGACGAGGGCGGTTTTATTAGTTTCTTCCTATGCGGATATAAACCTTTGTCCAATACAAGTATTGTGCGGATGACTGGTCAATATATTGACGCAGTAGTTCTATACAAACTATGCTTTACCTAATATAGGGCGAGGCCACTATATTAGCTTGCCTGAGATTCATACATAGATATATGTACTCTTCGAGACTTTCCAGAGTCTAGTAGGACTCTTCCCTGTAGGGGGCAGGAAGCTCTAACATAGTTTATAGTTAGTTGAAAAGATGTATAACGGTAACATCTTAGGTCTCTAGGTCTAGTCGACCGGGAATAAATATCTCCGGGGAGTACGGCACGTTCTGAGAATCCACAGATACAGTAATGCTCTGGTACACTTCCATCAGGACGACATGGCTTGAGCCCAAAAAACGGATTTTGAGCGAAGCGAAAAATCTATTTTTGGGTGAGATAGCCATGTCGTCCTGATGGACCCGCCCTTGCCTTTCTAAGAAAGGACTGTAGGACCCCTCCCTACATACAGTATCTGTAGCACCTCGTGTACGCTACAAGGAATACAGATGGCGCCAGGATTGGCGCCAGGCACGCATACGAATCGGGGGATTGGGAGGCCTTGGGAGCGGCTCCCCCCTTTTTCTTCCCGAATTCGTATCTCGTCAATCTCCCTCTTACGAGACGAATCTCTATTTAGGTAGTAGATTGCCATGTGACGTGTCTAGAATACGTCCTCTGATATGTCGCGATATCCCTTTCACGAGGGATACTCGCTCCAGGAGTTAGAATTCTGGTACCTTAAGGTAAATTCTCTGGGAATATCGCCGTAGTTGTAATATACCCTAGGAAGCTACCCTATAGGAACTTCCATCAGGACGACATGGCTATCTCACCCAAAAATAGATTTTTCGCTTCGCTCAAAATCCGTTATATATATATATATATATATATGCAGTATATATATATATATATATATATATATATATATATATATATATATATATATATATATATATATATATATATATATATATATATATATATAAATACAGTATATATATATATATATATATATATATATATATATATATATATATATATATATATATATATATATATATATATATATATATATATATATATATATATATATTTATATATATACATATATATATATATATATATATATATATATATATATATATATATATATATATATATATATATATATATATATACTGTATATATATATATATATATATATATATATATATATATATATATATATATATATATATATATATATATATATATATATATATATATATACTGTATATATATATATATATATATATATATATATATATATATATATATATATATATATATATATATATATATATATATATGTATATATATATATATATATATATATATATATATATATATATATATATATATATATATATATATATATATTGGTGTGCTACTTTTATAAGCACACATTGAGTATGTGTTGTTTCAGATGTGTATAACTGGATAACAGAATACATCTTATTAGCTTTAAAAGTATTTATTCTCTAAAAACAACAGAGTTAAACATCTCCATCACTGGAGGGAGCTGGGTTGGTCAGATGACCAATTCTGGTGAAGTATAGATATGAACTGACTAACTTATCGATATCACAGATATCGTATGCTTAGTTTATATAAGTTTCGTCACAATCTCGGAAGACACCCGCATCCGGTGACGTCACAAACTTTCACACGCTGATGCATGGTGTTGACAGTTAAGAAAAATGTCACATTGTCGAGGCTGCATTGTACGTCCTGTTTATGATTTGAATGACTACAGCAAGTCCCACGGCTAGCACCTTCATCCAACATGACATATTACGTCATGTGTTTTTAACATGTAATATTAACTCTTTTAACTTTTACATAAGCTCGGCCAGCTATATCAATTTTTTCACAAAAATTTAACAAGCCAAAACATGGTTACTAGGTGTGACTGGACATATGTATTATTCTTTGTTTAACTTTAGCCATAATCAAACGAGGACGAATGTCCAAATAGGCACATTAAAAAATAATAACAATAATGCATATGAAAAAGATATTACCAAAGCAAAGAAAAAAAAAATGCATGATAAAATAAAGATCATATATATGGTACATTGCTAGCAAATGATTATATGGTACCATAAAAAACTACTGACTTACATATGATTCGGTAACTTGTTAAAGAATAATTGTTACCTTTGTCAGAAACACATATTAACATAATACTCAATTTTTTAGTGCACAAACACGAATTCCTGGTACGTATACGTACCATGGTTTTTTACACACACACACATATATATATATATATATATATATATATATATATATATATATATATATATATATATATATATATATATATATATATATATATATATATATATATATATATATATATAGGGCTGATATATTTTATTAGGTGCCCATAGATTCTGTTATATATATATTTTTTTTTCTCTTTTCTTTTTAACATTCCGGCTTATATATTTTTATTAGATGCCGAGAGAAAAATTATTTAGATCTTTTTTTTTTTTTAAATGTTGTTTTAAATGTATTTTTAACTATGTAAATGTAGAAAATTTCTTCAATTACATATTACTAGCGTACTAACAGCTTTTCTTACAAACACTTCTCGACAATTTACTCCTTTAGCGAATGAGGTGGCCACTCAAACGGCTTTAAACTGAATCAAGTACGGAGTATTGTCGGGACAAGGTGAAACGTTCCTTTGTAGCTGCATGCTGTGCCGTAACCTACGCCAAACAAGGATATTCACGGCGATAAATATCACCACCGTGAAAGCCAGACCTGCTAGTAGTATGGGGTGAAGGATTTCCTTATAAGTCGATGACAGGTGGTCCCTTTCGGTAAGCTTCATCAACCGCTTTGCAACATGTCTGTTATACGGGAGAGAGAGTGCTGGCATTGTAGAGGTCCACGTGAAGTTCGCGAAGTAGGCTCGTTCTCTGATGAGTGTCCGTAGACCAGTCACCATGGAATTAGGGGCAGTCCCGATACAACCATCTGCTGCGACGAAGATGTGGGTGAAGGACGTGGATCCGTCAGGGCATGATACATTGAAGCCGTCCTTGTCGTATCGTATCCACGAGCCATTGTTCAGTTTGCAATTGAACTCATTATTGTCAAAGGGATAAAGCTTATCCAGACAATTTTCACTTGTATGGGAGAGAGCACCGTCTAGCACTATACCTAACTCGCATGAATCCATTAAGTTTTTATGGATTTCAAATGAGTCAGCTGTACATATTTTTCTATCCATTGCGTCTGAACAGTGAGTTAATATATTTAAGTCTTTATTGACCGTATATGTTTCCTTGTCTGTGAAAATCAATACGTGTCCTGTCAAACTGGATATTACTGGATTTGAGTGATTCGTCATGAAAGTCGGAAATGGTGATATCCTGTAAGATTGCCAGGCATCAGAAGAATCAAAGGGAATTGTAATCATAATCTTGTTATTATCTACGTTTACTGTAATTAGGCTGTAATAAAATTCTAACCTATGTTCGTCTAACAAAGGAACATAGCCTAGTTTATCCCTTCCGTTCTCCAGAATTAACTTTAAGTAACTTATAGGCAACAAATGGGGCGACAGTACACCTTTAGTTGCTAACGTGATAGCTTCTACATAATCCTTGGATTTCTCAATGAAATGTGCAATTCTGTTATGTATGTGATCTATCTTTGAATCATAATACGTTAATGTTGCCAACAAATCCTGTAATTCCATAATCTGAACGATATTATTTGAATGTTCATTTACTAAATCCATAATTTTATTGATTGAAGCTAACTGATTCCTTAGTTCTGACATAATCAATTCATCTTCATGAGTCAAGAACTCAATTTTCTTATTTTGATTACTAATTTTAAGACGATTGGAAATTCCTTAACCTAAACTTGCAACAGACCCAAAGATGTTTAATGCTGCATAAATAAACGGATTCCGTCTTTCTTTATGTTAGTGTCCTACAGTCCACATCAAAAGGTCATAAGCCAAAGATCCTGTCTCGTCAGTCTTATTTTTCAAGTCATCAGATAGCATCTCTGCAACTTTTAATGTTGATCCAAGCAAACTCTCTGTAGTCAAATGAAAATGTCTTCTATGCAACTCATCCAATGAGGCAGAAAACCTTGAAATGGCGGTTCTTAAGCTAGTGACATCATTCTCTTGAAGAAAAATTGCTTGCATATTCACTTCTACAATTACGTTGGTTGATGTATTAAAAATGTCTTCTTGTCTTTCAACTATAGTGCCATATTTAAAATTTATATTTTTAGTTTTAGAGCTCATCCCACACGAGAAAAATGTCTGAGCGAACAATATCAATCCCAACAACAAAAAATTCATCTTGGAAACCTGTAACGAGAAAAATATATGTAATTACTCCTGTATTAAAAAGAAAACTTTTAATCACATAAAATAAAAAAAAAAAAATTTCCCTCACTTCTTTTCCTCTCTTTTCTTTTTAATTTCTTATGTGAGCCAATGGTACTATTCTCTCATCCGTGGGTTGGGATACGTTTTGAACTCTAAACCTATTGGCCGTTAATGTTTCCAAAATGTTAAATGGGCCTTCAAACTTAGGTGTTAGTTTACAATTGAGCCTTTTTCGTACATTGATTTGAATATATACTTTATCACCCACGGTATATGTTTTAGTTTGTTTCGCTGTTTTATCATGATTCCTTTTCATTATGATTTGTGATTCTTCTAAAGGATATCATATCGACTTATACTTGCATTTATACATTCTTTTAAAGGATTTAATAGATTAGTTGTAGGCGTTAATACATGGAAAGGCGTTCTAACTGGGGTACCATACAATGCTTCATGCGGTGACATTTTAATTGATATATGATATGAATGATTCAGAGTACTCAGTGCCGCCGGTATTGCAATATCCCAGTTGGGGTCTGATCCCCCTAGTGTTCCCCTTAATATATTTAATATCTTCCTATTTGCTCTTTCCATTAGCCCATTTGACTCTGGGTGATATATCATGGTATTTATTTTCTTTATGCTGAGGAATTCACACAATGAGGTAAGAAAGTGATTATTAAACTCACCACCCTAGTCTGAGATTATCATGTGTGGAATTCCATGTTTACAAATGTAACACTCGTAAAACTTCCTAGCGCATCCAATCGCAGTTTTAGTTTTAAGCGCTATTAGTTCTGTATATCGAGTTAAAGCATCTATAATTACTAAGAGGTGCTTATTTCCTCTGTTTGACTCATAAAATCCTGTTAACAAATCTAAATGTATTCTTTCAAAGGGTTGATTGGACACAGGATAAGCTCCTAGGCTGACAGGTGTTTTCGTATGCCCTTTGTTTTCCTGACATGTGCGACAATTAGCTATGTGTCTTTTTATATCTGTAAGCATTGTATGCCAATAAAACAATGATTTGGCTTTCTGTGACATTAATGAGAACCCCGGGTGTCCATGTAATGGATTTGAATGCAACCAATTCAGGACAGTGGAAATAAGTGAGATTGGTACTACTACCTGGTCGTTAGTTACATGTGGTGTATTGCGGGTTTTCCTTGTCACAGTCCTACACAGAATATTATCTTTGATTATATAATTCTGCTGCTTATACTTTATATATTCCTTTTTCTTATGATTGCCTTTCAAAGCATTTATAATTGTTTCTATTTTCTGATCTTTTCTTTGCTCAGTATGTAACAATTCAGCGCTCCAGCCTAAATCTTCTTATTCAGATATTGTTTTTACAATAGGCATGGATGTTGATATATCTATTAATTCAGCTAAAGACTCCGTACAAGATGACACGGGGTTGCGTGATAAGGCATCCGCAATGATATTTGCTTTCCCAGGTAAATACCTGATTCTTGCGCCAAAATCTTGAATGATCAAATGCCACCGAGTTCGTTTAGGGCTGTGGTTGAAGCCTTTAAAGAACTCTGTTAGTGGTTTATGGTCAGTAAGAATCTTAACGGCATAACCGTAAATTATGAACTTAAAATGCGCTAGCGAATTAACAATAGCTAGCCCTTCCTTGTCTATTACTGCATACTTACTTTCGGAAGTTCTCAATTTTCGAGAATAGAAAGCTATCGGGAAAAATTGTTTATCATATTGCTGAAGCAATACCCCTCCTACTCCTAAGTCTGAGGCGTCTGTTGCAATGAAGAATTCCTTACCGAAGTCAGGAAATTTTAAGATAGGAGAACTACACAGTTCATCTTTCAAAGTATTAAACGCCTGTTGATGTTGCTCAGACCATATGAAATCTACGCCCTTCTTCGTAAGATTAGTTAAAGGAGCGGCTATCATTGAATAGTTGCGTATAAAACGCCTGTAATATCCACTACAACCCAGAAATTGCTAAATTCCCTTGACATTAGTAGGTATGGGAAAATTACGTATAGCCGACACCTTATCATGGACTACTTTAAGACCTTGGCTCGACACCATGAAACCCAAATATATTAATTCTGTTTTGAAAAATTCACACTTACTAATCTTTACCCTTAAGTTATGTTGTCTTAATCTCTGTAGTACTAGTTCTAACTTACGTAGATGTTGTTCTAAGGTGTTGGAAAAGATTACAAGATCATCCATATAGGCATGCAATATATCCCCTAACAAGTCTCCAAACACTATGTTAATCATTCTTGTAAATGTTATAGGAGCACAACGTAAACCAAAAGGCATCCTTAAAAATTCATAATGTCCCATGGCTGTGCTGAAGGCTGTGTATGGGATACTATCTTCTTCTAATGATATCTGATGAAAGCCTTTAAGTAAGTCCAAACTGGTAAAATATTTATTCTGACCTAACAAAGACAAAATATCGTCAGTACATGGCACTAGGAATCGATCAGGGATCGTTTCCTCGTTTAGACGACGAAAGTCGACGCAGATACGCCCGCCATGTTCGATCTTTTTTCGGTACAACTATTAAAGGAAAATTATAAGGGCTGTTTGATTTCCTAATGACTCCTTCTTCTAGCATTTTACCTACTTCATCATTTATTTCATTCTGGAATTTCATAGGGAGTGTGTACCAGGGTACATAGATAACTTTCTGCTTTTCCTTTAACCTTATTTGATGCTCGATCACATCTGTTTTTCCTAAGGATCCATCCGTAGTGGAAAAAACATCATGATATTTAGTTAAAAGTTCAAAAGTTCAAAAATTTTCTGCTGAATTTCTTCGTCTTGAATGTCCTTATTGATTTTATTTTTAATAGATCGCAAAAGGGATTCATCCGCAACTGATTGAGAGTGATTGATTTCAGCAACGGTAAGAATACGATGTTTATAAACTTCTACATCCAAGATATGTTGATTTTTGTGAATTACTAAAGTGTTATTCAAATGATTACAGACTTCAATATTACATTGTTGATGTGAGCCTACTGTATAAATAGCTTGTGTGACAGACAATCCGTTAGTTTTCAAAGTATCGGAAAGGATTAATATTTCAGATCCCGGTAATGTTTTCTTTATTTGCACTATTAAATTCGAAGGTACGTTTGGTTCGATAGATTGCGTGCAAGGTGATATTACGGGTGAACGAGAATTCTGCTGGGTCGCGTATATTATTTCTTTATTAGTGAGACAAGTTATTGGTTCTTCAACGTACGTTACGGTTACATTTGTCGTCTCCTTTTTATCCAAAACTGATTTTCAGGTATTAGAAGACTTATAAAATTTCCCTTTGATATACACGCCGTGCTTGGCAGGGGCTAAGATAATGTTTTGATTTCCCATAGATGGGTATCCTATAATTACAGCTGGATACATATTAATGTTTTTTACAACAACAAATGTATCGGCAAACGTGCGATTACCGACTCTGAACTGAACATGAGTTATGCCTATGACATTTAATTCATTATTTCCTATACCCGAAAGTCTAATTCCGGATTTTTCAATCGGAAAGTACGAAAACAACAAATGATGTGTCTTCAAATCCATGATATTACGTGGACTACCAGAGTCAAAAAATAACGTAAAGGATTTGTGTTCTAAATTTACAGCATATAAGGTTGGCTATAACTCATTTTGGCTTATTATTGTATGAATTCGTTGCAAATCTACGGGAGCATTCACTGTTTTACTTAATTCGGCCGTGTGTTTCATAGGAAAATCTATTGTCTTACATTTATCTGATAAAACATTAAATTGATTATTCAATACTATTGATGTTGACATGAATGACCTTGACCCAACATCACTCTCTTCCCCTCTAGAGTTAACTATGTGGTATTTGCTTTGCTCTGCACATTTTGAAAATTAGTCTGACCTTGCGAGGTCTGGTTTGACGACCCAGGCTCAGCGATATTTGAAGAAGTGTTTGTTTGTTTTGGACTCTGAACTGCATTGACATTTGGTTGTTTCTTCTTATTGTTAAAATGAGGATTTTTCTTTTTATTTCCATATGGAACTGACTGTGGAATTGACTGCATATTTCTGGGATATTTTTTTGTCTTACGCGAGTAACGTTGACTATATGAATGTGTTGCAGTGTTGTGAATCGAGCAAAATTTCGTTCTGCAGTCTGCGCTTAAGTGACCTTGACGTTTGCAGTTATAACACGTCATTCCCGCTACTGGACTGCTAGCTACGTTCACTGTTTGTGGCTTTGTTTCATTCTTTGCAAAAGCTTGAGTTAACACGGGATCGAGATCTGGACACTTGGACATGTGTTTCTTTATCTGTTTATAGACATCCAATTCCGTACTTGCAGGCGTTAACTTCTTATCAAAACACCGCACTAAAGCTTCAGGCAACATAAGTGTCATGCAAGTTAAATACATTAATCGTAAAAAATCTTTCACGGAGATGTTATCGTTAGTAACCCAAGTGGAATGACCTAAAATGTCCTGATATTCGTTAAGCCTATCAGCTATGAGAGCTGCTCTCTCAATAACATTAAGCCGATTCATAGTGGCTTGATTAAGTGTATTTCGTAACGTTAATACTACATCTAAGGCTTCCTCACCCCCATAGATCGCGCGTAACCTAACTTTGAAATCATCCCAAGTAACTGCTTCTTGAAATGAAACACCTCTTAAATACGCACTCGCATCCCCCTTAGAAAAATCTATAAAACTTTTAGCTTCTTGTAATTGTACAAAAGGGTCTATGATTTGTTTGGCATTGAAATGGGCATCGACGGATGAAATCCATGACTCCACATTTTGTGGCAAGAACCCGTTGACCCGACCCTGAAAAGGAAGGATTGCTGACCTGGCATTTACAAGCGTCACAATTGGAGGAGGATTAGTCTGGCCTACACCACTAGGTCCAGGGGAAGGGCTCACAGGGGGAGTCATGACTGCTGTATTTTTTTTCCTATCTCTTCGACCCCTTGCAATTCTATCAAAATATCTATATGAGTACAGACGTCCACTGCGTAAACGCATATGTATAACAAAATTCCCCAAACAATGTTACTAATCCCAAAACATTTCCCGAGAATTTCTGAAAGAAAAAGGAATTAGCACAAAGAGAGAAAAATTCTAGATGAGAATTCGGAGTTAAACACAGTTTCCTTTAACAAAAGATTAGCAATTCACTCACCCCAGTAATAATCGACTAACGACTCGTGATAACTACACTTCACTGCCCAAACTGGAATGAATTCAAAAATTTGTACTTAGCTTATATATGGTTCTGTGTGATGTCGACACGTCCTCTCTCTCTCTCTTGATGTTTTGTTAGCGATGTATCGTTTGAGTTTCTTGTTGAATGTAGTGCTTCCTGGGTATGTTTTGCAATTGTTGAACGCCAGTCCTTGGGTTTCCTAGGATGTTGATTGAAGATTCAGTTTGTATTCATAACATTTGTTAATGTTAACTATTCCGATGGACTATAATACTTAGTCAAAATTGTAGATTCATGTAGATAATGTTGAGTTCATGAAGATCTTTCTCTGGTTTTACAGCTTTTATTTTGAAGTCTTGAAGATCTTTCTCTGGTTTTACAGCTTTTAT
>NW_027171789.1:105000-107500 GCF_036898095.1 Palaemon carinicauda | reverse complement strand
GGTATGTCCTCTACGAGGACCATGTCCGCGTTCAGGACTTGCTCACTTGTTATATAAGTTTTTATCTTAATAGTTTTGACATAATGAGAATATGATGTAGCATATATATATATATATATATATATATATATATATATATATATATATATATATATATATATATATATATATATATATATAATATATATATACATATATACATATACATATATATAGATAGATAGATATATATATATATATATATATATATATATATATATATATATATATATATATATATATATATATATATATATATATATATATATATATATATATATATATATATATACATGAATATGTATATAAATGTATATATATATATATATATATATATATATATATATATATATATATATATATATATATATATATATATATATATATAAATACTCTTATAAGAGCACATATAATTGACTTCAAAACATGGTATCAATATAATAAAACTTAATATTTCGTCAGTGTCTTGAACCTATGTATTTCCATCAGGACGACATGGCCCTCTCACCCAAAAATAGATTTTTCACTTTGATCATAATCCGTTTTTTTTTTATGTTTATTTTCCCATTTTAAGAGAATATGATAATAGATGTGACAATGATAGCAGAAAGATTGACATATCGTAATATATTTTAGCAAATATTTAAGTGTACCTTCACAATATTAATTATTTGATTGATTATAATAAAAAGAAAACTACTAAAAAACAGTGAATGAAGAAAATAGGATAATAGATGTGACAATGATAGCAGAAATATTGCCATACCCTAATATATTTTTGCAAATTTTTCAAGTGTAACTTCACAATATTAATTATTTGATTGATTATAATAAAAAAAAAACTACTAAAAAACAGTGAATGGAGAAAATAGGATAATAGATGTGACAATGATAGCAGAAAGATTGACATATCGTAATATATTTTAGCAAATTTTTAAGTGTACCTTCACAATATTAATTATTTGGTTGATTATAATAAAAAAAAAACTACTAATTTTAAAAACAGTGAATGGAGAAAATAGGATAATAGATGGGACAATGATAGCAGAAAGATTGACATATTGTAATATATTTTAGCAAATTTTTAAGTGTACCTTAACAATATTAATTATTTGATTGATTATAATAAAAAAAAAAATACTAAAAAACAGTGAATGAAGGAAATAGGATAATAGATGTGACAATGATAGTAGAAAGATTGACATATCGTAATATATTTTAGCAAATTTTCAAGTGTACCTTCACAATATTAATTATTTGATTGATTATGATAAAAAAAAATCTACTAAAAAACAGTGAATAAAGAAAATAGGACAATAGATGTGACAATGATAGCAGAAAGATTGACATGTCGTAATATATTTTAGCAAATTTTTAAGTGGAACTTCACAATATTAATTATTTGATTGATTATAATAAAAAAAACTACTAAAAAACAGTTAATAAAGAAAATAGGATAATAGATGTGACCATGATAGCAGAAAGATTGACATATCGTAATATATTTTAGCAAACTTTTAAAGTGTACCTTCACAATATTAATTATCTGATTGATTATGATAAAAAAAAACTACTAAAAAACAGTGAATGAAGAAAATAGGATAATAGATGTGACAATAATAGCAGAAAGATTGACATATCCTAATATATTTTAGCAAATTTTTAAGTGTATCTTCACAATATTAATTATTTGATTGATTACAATAATTAACTACTAAAAAACAGTGAATGAAGAAAATAGGATAATAGATGTGACAATGATAGCAGATAGATTGACATATCGTAATATATTTTAGCAAATTTTCTAGTGTACCTTCACAATATTAATTATTTGATTGATTATAATAAAAAAAAATACTAAAAATACAGTGAATAAAGAAAATATGATAATAGATTTGACAACGAGGACAGAAAGATTGACGTGCCATAGTATATTTTTATAGTAGTGTTCATTTTGAAAGACGACAATAGCAAACATTGGAAACCTATTGTCAAAGAGCTTTTACCGCTTTGCCTGAAGGAAAATAATCTACAAATGTAGGTTTTCTGAGCTCATACATATCTGTTTCAGATATGAAGATGTGTAGGACGTAAGATTGGTTTCCCCGGTTCATAGTTTTCCTTATCAATACCTCCGCCAACGAAGTTGGAAGGTTATTTTTTATCCCCTGTTTGTATGTGTGTGTGTTTGTTTGTGAACAGCTTCCTGGCTACAGTTTTAATCGTAGAGTAATGAAACTTACAGCGATTAACTTTTATGGGAAAAGCTGGAATTGTTTAAATTTTGGAAGGTCAAGATCAAAGGTCAAGGTCACGGTCAAGCAATATGTCAAGAAATGAGCTTCGGCAGCGGAGGTCTGCTCTCTGCCGGGTGTGTGTGTTTGTTTGTTTGTGAACAGCTTCCTGGCCACAATTGTAATCGTAGAGTCATGAAACATTCAGCGATTAACTTTTAAGTAAA
>NW_027171789.1:35000-100000 GCF_036898095.1 Palaemon carinicauda | reverse complement strand
CAGAGAACTGTATAACCTATTGCATATAAAATCCTGCGTTCGCTGTTTCATGATGAGTACTCCCGCAACCAGATGGTTTTAAACCTTCCTCGATTTTTTACACTCAGCATCCCTCGCATTGTACGGTACAACACCCCATCTCTCACTAACTCGGCCTCGGTCTCGCATCGTCTCTCCTAACATTTGCATCTCCCACTTTAATACTTCTTGCAGAATCATGTTGTGATGCAAGAAAAATAATGTAAAAAACCTGTACATATCAAGTGGGTTTATAATGATTTTAGTATAAAGTGAAACGTACATTATGCTACCCCGTGCACCAAACAGTTACCAGACAATCAACGGCTCATGAGTAGCATCATCCTCCAGACTTATTGCATAGGCCTTTGTGCGTAAATGTTTAGTGGTGTTTTACTGATACTTAGTCCATTCATTTTTAATGTTAGTGTATTCATCGTCTATTAGCATTATTGTTATATTAACTACTGTAGAGTACTATATATGAAAAACTGTACTTTACAGTAGTAAGGTAGATATAAGCTATATGTACGGTGAGTTAGAAAAGTGCGAGTTGACCTGCTGAAAACAGCAAAGATTTAAAAGTGTTACCTTAGCTAATTAAACTGTACTGTCCTGATAGTACTGTACATATATTACAGTAATATACACTTCAGTAGCAGCAAGTGTTATTAGATGGGAACAACAGTGTTTTGTTACATTGTGTGTAGCGATGACTCGTGTTGTATACTGTAGTGTTACCGTGTACCGTACGTACGTAAGTACAGTGTACATATACAGTTACTGAAATGTGTTCATGCACTGATGCAATACTTATACTGTGATAGAAACCAAATATATACTATTAGACTGTACATTGGGTTACTTGGTATGTTAGTCAGTGGGCATTGCATTATTAGGTTGAGTTGACTCACCCAAGGGCACCAAGTATTCACGGATTCTCACTATTCCCACCTTTTTCTGCTACCTAGTCCCTGCAAATATCAAGAGCTGACTGTAATTCAGAAGTGATGACTGAAAAATATAATTTTTAAATATAAAACTTACCCGCTGGTTATATAATGGCTAAAGCCCCCGACGCCCACGGCAAAAAATTCAAAATCTCTTTCGCAGCTTAGCGCATATAAGACAGGTGTACCCCAGCGCCCTTGCAGTACCACAGGTAGAATTATACTCAACCAATTCAGATATTCTCTGCCGCCATAGCTGGCTGAACTATTGGAAATTCTCTCTTGTTTTCTTACTCTGTTTGGACTTTATTTGGTGATGTATTAACGTTTTGAGTTTGGCTTTCGCATATTTGTTTTATTTGATCTGTGATCACGTATTTATAACTTAAAAGGTAGGGTTGGAAGGTTTTTCAACCTATTTTATACCTCACGGAAACGTAGGGGCGAAATGTAAACATTTCGACCATTGATGACGTCACAGCCTCTTCCGTAGGCTAAAAGTCTGTCTTGCCTTTTACAAAGAATATAAGTGATTATGCTTTTAGAGTTTTAAGTTATAAATTAAAGGAATTATTTTGAGAAAATTTTATTCCTTTAATATTTTTCTTTAGATAATCTTCGATCTGTTTGCAAAGATTAACTACCATTCAGTTTATTTTTGTTACGCAGTAATCAGTATCGTTACGATGTTACACGTATTGTAGCGATTTCATGAATAGTACTTTCTTCTCACTTCACAAGTCTTTAATTATACTTTATCAAAGGAACATTTTATTTTGAACTTAATTGATCCTTTCAGTATTTTTCCTTAGTCAGAGAATAAAGGAAGTTACAGTTCAGTTTATTTTATACGATGCAGTACTCTTTAAATTCGTCGTAGCGCATGATTCTATGTATCGTTGTTGCATTGGTGGTTTTTGGAATACTAAATTGTTCGTATATTATTTTTAGATGTTCCAATGATGCGAGTGATGATTCATCTTTTATTGGAACCCCTTAATTTAAGGGTTTATTTTAATTTATGATTATTATATCTATTAAGGTAATATTTGATATTTAATATTTTGTTACATTTATATGGGATTTTGTACTTTTGCTTTCCCATTCAAACAATTGTCCAGTGACAGAATTATAAGTCTCTCCCTACGGAGTTCATTTCCTTTGAGAGAGTATATACTTTGGCTTTCAGGTAATTATGAAACTATCTTTGTGCCAAAGAGTAAATTGCAAATTTTTTAGTGATAAATTGTGCAGTGAATTTTTTATTCAGTGGAGAGTGCTTCTATTCAGACTGTCGTTATTCTAGCCTTAGACCTCTGTCGAGCTCCCGGATCCAGGGGAGAAGTTAAGTCGAATGGCGAAAGGAATCGAGAGGGTAACCAGGCGTTAGTCTTTTAGACCCGATCTGAAGTCCTCTCGAGCGTTTTCTGTCTATCACCAAAACGCTCACCCTCGCTATAGATAAAGCGAGGTATTAGTGTTTTCAAAGGCGCTAAGCTGAAAACAAAATTAGATTCGTTCTGCGTGTGTTACGTTTCATGCGGCGTAGACGCAGTGCCGCCACCCCACCTGATGGGTGTCGTCTCTCGACAGTGGCTAGTGCTATGGTTCGACGAAGATAATGCTGAATACGTTTCACTTAAGGTTGATCCTTGATCTTTGTAGTTAGGCATGAAACAACATCTATCTTCGTTTATGCAGTCTTTTCAGCCTACCGTTAAAAGTGCCGTTGGGTGTGTCGATTCCGGTCTTTGACACGGACGCACAGGCGTCGTGTCTTTAACGGTGAGGACTCGTTGTCGCACAGGCGGCCTACCAACCGCAATGTTCAATAGTGGGGGAAAGTGGATGCTTTACTTCGACTGCTCGACGCAAACCGACGGCTCATAGCACCTAGTATTAATCTATACAGACCCGCCATCGTTTGCCAGGCAGCAAAGCCGGCGAAGCGTCATCGGAACGGTGCGGCAACGGAAACGGAACGTCGACGGAATGGAGCGAAGCGCCACGTCAGTGTGGACGCTTCAGCGTCAGTGTCGACGCTTTCAGTGTCTGTATGGGCACTTCAGCGTCAGTATGGACGTTTCAGCACCAGTGTGGTCGCTTCAGCGTCAGTGTGGTCGCTTCAGCGTCAGTGTGGACGCTTCAGCGCTAGTGTGGGCGCTTCAGCATCAGTGTGGACGCTTTGGCGTCGGGGTGGATGCTTGGCTACCTATGACTTTAGACTTTGATGTCTACCTGACCATGAACATCTAGTGTTAAGTTATTGTTGCTCCAGGTGCTATATTAAGAAATAAATCTTAACTAGAAAGATATTATATTCTTGGACCAAGGCCTGCTTGGCCCACTCTTGGTTGGGAGAACTAGAATTAAAACCTCCAGGTATTGAGGTCTGAATTCAGAATCATAAGGAGTGGATTCCTAAGAATCAAGTCTTGTCTTCCTAGGATAGATATTTTAAAAGGAAGGGAATAACTTTCAGAAACTCATGAGAATTTTTCTAAAGAGTTTCCCTAATATTTTTTACCTGCTGCTCCTCGTTTCGACTTCAGAGTTTTCGCTAGTTGAGTTGGTGTCACTATTTATTTTATTTTATTTGTATTACAAGCCAGCTACAACCCTAGTTGGGAAAGCAAGATGCTTTAACCCAGAGGGCTCCTTTAGGGAACGATGGCCTAATAAATTAATGGTAAAATAAAGTAATAAATTAACATTAAATCGTTCTCAGGAAAATAACGAACCTTACTGTAGAGATTGATACAGCGCTTGTAGCTGCTACAACAGAAAGGGCATTAAGGCCTTTATGAGAATAGAATGTAAATCCTGTATTTGCCTTGCATTACTTTTGCCGTGTTCAGTCTCTATGAAGACGTCTACGTTTGGGATCACTTGTAACAAGAAGTGCAGTAGTAGGTGAAACATTCTCCACTACATTTCCCTAAATTCCTAGTACCCCTGTTCTTCTCTTGGAACTGTTATATATATTTTTATGATTGTATGTGAAGATTGGTCGGCAATCTTCCGCAATCTTTGACCTAGTCAGGTGGTCATTTTGTTCCTAGAGTGCGCCCGGAACAAGGGTATTAGTTGAGGTCCTGTCATGTCATAGGTGGTTGTATCGTTTGACAGCTCCTGGAGATCATCAGCCCCGAGTGGATCACTGGATCTCCTAAGGATAGCAGACAAAATGAGTGAATTTCCAATTATGTAGCGATCTCTGACCCGCCACCAATGGGTGTCAATCAGCCATTATATAACCAGCAGGTAAGTTTTATATTTAAAAATTATATTTTCATAATAAAATAAATTTTTGAATATACTTACCCGCTGGTTATATAAGTTTTAGACCCACCCTCCTCCCCTCTAGAGACGATGGGGCATGGAAAAACTGAATTGGTTGAGTATAGTTCTACCTGTGGTACTGCGAGGGTGCTGGGGTACACCTGTCTTATATGCGCTAAGCTGCGCAAGAGATTTTGAATTTTCTGCCGTGGGCGTCGGGGACTTTAGCCATTATATAACCAGTGGGTAAGTATATTAAAAAAATTTATTTTATTATGAAAATATCATTTTGAAATGGAAAGAAAACACAAGAACACCATCTAACCTAAAGTTCCTCACCAGACCTAACCTTAAAGCTGTATCCTTATCTACCCTTGGGGCTACACCCACCTTGCGACACCCCTTTAGGGTGCCATATCCTTATCAATCCCCCAACATTAGACTGCTGTATCTTCATCTTCCCCAACCCCTACATTGATGTATCTTTACCTATTTCCCTTAGACTGCCATACCCTTACCTACGTACCTACCAGGAATTTCCTTAATAAAAAAAATGGTTGATTACTCACTGTTTGTGGATATTTTGGTCTAAATTTAGAGGGGCAAAAGAATGATAACTTACATATAAAGCAACACAGATGTAAAGAATAAAAATTGTTGGCTCAACTTTTTGTTGTTTTAGAAATTAGTGGTGAGTAATTGTATCTATGCTATTGTCACATGGGTTTAGCAAATTTCAATCTTTTTCTGATATATTCACTAACTAAACTAACCTTTTGAACTACAGCATATTGAACTTTTAAATTATTTATGCTACAGGTCTCAAAATATTCTAGGCAAGTCATTTCTTAAAGCCTATGGAGTGCTTTTGGTGAAAAATATTTGGTTATAAGGTCATCTTCATTTACTCGCTGGCTGCAACATGTCACAAGTGCTTTTCGGGGAATACAATCTATTTATAATGGTATTTAATAAGGTAATTATGATGTACATAGGAAGCTCTGTGAGATTTACCAAGTGATAATATAGCATCACTGATTAATGGATAGTTACACAGTGAAGGCACTATTAAATGAAAACAACCATCTAGCACCCTGGGGTAGGTTAGGCGAATATGGTTTAGACGTGATGTATCCCAGCCTTTCACAAGGTTTCTTGCACCCAAAGCCTAGGCATCACATACCACAATATTTTTGGTGTGAATTATGTCTACCTGTCATTTGTACATGGTGTAATACACTTTTTATGGTATCCCTTCCTGTAAAACAGCTTCCCTCTTGGAATCCTTAATAATTGTGGAATTTTAGAAGTTGAGATATATGGAAATTGATGGTTTGAGCCAAAACTAATTGTTACTAAGGATAAGTAGATTATTAATATTGTTCATTGAATGAAAAATATCTGGCAATTGGTTGTCAGTTTTGAAAACTAAACTTATGAGAGCCGATACGTTAATATCATTGATTCAGCAACATTCCTTTTTGAAAGGTCCTTTAAGATAATTGATAAAATTTGTTTTCTGTTGTGATATCATATAAAATTAGAGTGTTTTAACAATATTTTCATTTTATTTCAGGTGCATTTTGAGCAGTGAGCAATGAAACACTGAGAATTGAAGGGTTATAATTTTACTGTTCTTCAGTAAGATCATTAAATCTCTGAAGATAACCAGCTTACTGCAGTTACTGGAGTTTTAAAGGTAAGCTTATCAATGAGCATTGTTTGTTAGGGTTGAATGGTATTAGGAATATAAATGTTGGCTTGTTAGCAGATTGAAGTCTAATTGACTTTTGAGGAAATTGAAATTGGATTTGCCCTTATATGGATTCATGATCCTAGATTGTCAATGGCTTGCATGAGGAGAGGCAAGTTTATGAATTGAGTAACATTTAAATTCAATGATAACTTCATTCTTAGTTTTCAAGGCAAAGTCTACTTGTTAGTAGATTACACTAGGATTACTAGGATTGACTTTCTTTACTGCATTGACATTTGTAAGTTATTTATTCTAGGTTTTAATTAATGAAGGTAGTCGAAGGTTTTAAGTGCTCTTGTTAGAAGACTAAAGTATTATTGGATTACTGATAGATCAGGGGTGATTTGATTGTTAATAGATAATGATAGTGGTGGATTTCCTATGTTCCTACGCAAATACAAACCATCATCCTTTGACAAGATTTGATTTCCGCTTGGCTAGAACGCGGCTGTTAAATTTCATAAGGTGTCAGTAGTAACTGGTTTGTGGTGGGAAAACCCTACCCCTCGCCAGCGTAAACATAAGCCACTTTGACTTCAGCCACTGGTTATACGCACGTATGCTTGGTGTCTCCCTATCTTGCCTGGTCACTGTTATTTTGTGTATGATTGTGATAGTAAAACCACGTGTGGACATGCGATCCTGCCCTAGAGGGTGCTGATCATAAGTGGGTACCTTCTAAGAGCTAATTCCATGATATTAATTCTTATGGTTGAAGGATACTCAGCTTAACCTAAGACATTGTGTATCTCCAAATTGTTACAATATATCCTGATGCTAAGATTCATACAAAGGAGTATCAAATACTATGAACAATTGAGTCATGCAGATCCCTGCTAAAGATTCGGTAATGTAAAAACATTATAATAGTCGAACAATAATTCATTTGTTAGAATAAGGTTAGTAATTTGGTTAGTGTGATAGCTTGGTCAAGGGAGAAAGGCAGGATATAACAATTAATTGTTGGAAATATTAATTTGATATATGTAAGGTAACATTGATTATTTATGGGCAAAAGACATGTATTATTGTTCTGTGATTTGACATGTTAAAGCCGTGACTATGATGAGACGAGGTTGCCAGTTTAACAGTGGTGAATACGTTAGTCATTGGATGAAGTATATACATGAAGGAAAAAAAAACCTATCAACAATCGAGACTACAGTAGGTTAATGAATCAGTGTGATAAGCTGTTCCATAGTTCAATACAATATTAGAAAGATGGTGAATCTAGGTAGAACTATAAGAGAACCCTGAGGGCAGACCTCCACCACGGTAGCTTATTTTATAACCATGTGAGAACTTGGGGTTAAGACAAGGTTAATTCGGTCACCTTTTTGCTTGACATTGACCTTTGACCTCAGACGTTAAAAATTGAATCGCTATCACGTTTAAACATAACACTTAATCCCTGAAAGTTTCGCTACTCTAAGTAAAATTGTGGCCAGGAAGTTTTCTTGTTGAGTGTAGTTGGAAAATTGTATGGTAGAGTAATGATTAATAGGATTAAGGATAAATTAGAGAATGCAATCTTAGAAGTACAGGGTGGTTTTAGAAGAGGTAGGGGTTGTATGAATTGGATTTTTACAGTTAGGCAGATATGCGAGAAATATTTAGCAAAAGGTAAGGTGGTGTATGTTGCGTTTATGGATTTGGAGAAAGCGTATGATAGAGTTGATAGGGAAGCAATGTGGAAGGTTGTTGCAAGCAGTGAAAAGTTTCTACAAAGGTATTAAAGCATATGTTAGAATAGGAAATGAAGTGTATGACTGGTTTCCGGTGAGAGAGGGGCTGAGACAGGGATGTGTGATGTTGCCATGGTTGTTTAACATGTATGTTGATGGAGTGGTGAGAGAGGTGAATGCTCGAGTGCTTGGACGAGGATTAAAAATGGTAGACGAGAATGACCATGAATAGGAGGTAAATCAGTTGTTGTTTGCGGATGATACTGTACTGGTTGCAGAGGAGGAAGAGAAGCTTGACCGACTAGTGACAGAATTTGGAAGGGTGTGTGAGAGAAGGAAGTTGAGAGTTAATGTGGATAAGAGTAAGGTTATGAGATGTACGAGAAGGGAAGGTGGTGCAAGGCTGAATGTCATGTTGAATGGAGAGTTACTTGAGGAGGTGGATCAGTTTAAGTACTTGGTGTCTGTTGTTGCAGCAAATGGTGGAGTGGAAGCAGATGTACGTCAGAGTGAATGAAGGTTGCAAAGTGTTGGTGGCAGTTAAGGGAGTAGTAAAAAATAGAGGGTTGGGCATGAATGTGAAGAGAGTTCTATATGAGAAAGTGATTGTACCAACTGTGATGTATGGATTGGAGTTGTGGGGAATGAAAGTAATGGAGAGACAGAAATTGAATGTGTTTGAGATGAAGTGTCTAAGGAGTATGGATGGTGTATCTCGTGTAGATAGGGTTAGGAACGAAGTGGTGAGGGTGAGAACGGGGTAAGAAATGAGTTAGCAGCTAGAGTTGATATGAATGTGTTGAGGTGGTTTGGCCATGTTGAGAGAATGGAAAATGGCTATCTGCTAAAGAAGGTGATGAATGCAAGAGTTGATGGGAGAAGTACAAGAGGAAGGCCAAGGTTTGGGTGGATGGATGGATGGAGTGAAGAAAGCTCTGGGTGATAGGAGGATAGATGTGAGAGAGGCAAGAGAGTGTGTAAGAAATAGGAATGAATGGCGAGCAATTGTAACACAGTTCCGGTAGGCCCTGCTGCTTCCTCCGGTGCCTTAGATGACCGCGGAGGTAGCAGCAGTAGGGGATTCAGCATTATGAAGCTTCATCTGTGGGGGATAACGGGGGAGGGTAGGCTGTGGCACCCTAGCAGTACCAGCTGAACTCTGTTGAGTCCCTTGTCAGGCTGGGAGGAACTTAGAGAGTAGAGGTCCCCTTTTTGTTTTTTTTCATTTGTTGATGTCGGCTACCCTCAAAAATTTGGAGAAGTGCCTTGGTATATGTACGTATGTACAAACAGACATAGACAGGCAAAAACATAGCCTCCTCCCAACATCCTTAGCAGAGGGAATGAGTTGGTTAATTGATTGAAGATTTAACCATAAAATCTACTTAAACTAATTACTTGATATGTTAAGATAGCTGCAGTTGCTCTAGAGGATCTGGACAATATTTAAAGAAAATTTAAAAAGGTATTACAATTACAAAAATCATTTACTTAATAAATTTAGGAAGTAGCAGATAGTTCTTCCTTTTATTAGATTAAAAACACTACATTTAATCATTCATTTGCAGTAAAAACTGTATACTAATTAATATTCTACACCTGAAACTGTTCGTGTCAATAATTCCAATTTTTCCTCAGAATTTGTCTTATTAAATTGTTCATAAATATTTTTAGTATCGCTTGGAGAAAATTTCAGGGATTAATTGAAAGATTAAGAAGAGCTTCTAAGGATTAAGGGGAGCTCCTAAGGATTAGGGTGGGAGCTCCTAAGGTTTAGGGGGCAGCTCTTAAGGATTAGGGGGAGCTCCTAAGGATTAGGGGGAGCTCCTAAGGATTAGGGGGAGCTCCTAATGATTAGGGGGAGCTCCTAATGATTAGGGGGAGCTCCTAATGATTAGGGGGAGTTCCTAAGGATTAGGGGGAGCTCCTAATGATTAGGGAAGCTCCTAAGGATTAGGGGGAGCTCCTATGGATTAGGGGGAGCTCCTAAGAATTAGGGGGAGCTCCTAGGGATTAGGGGGAGCTCCTAAGTATTAGGGGAGCTCCTAAGTATTAGGGGAGCTCCTAAGGATTAGGGGATCTCCTAAGGATTAGGGGATCTCCTAAGGATTAGAGGGAGCTCTTAAGGATTAGGGGGAGCTCCTAAGGATCAGGGGGAGCTCCTAATGATTAAGGGGAGCACCTAATGATTAAGGGGAGCTCCTAATGATTAGGGGGAGCTCCTAGTGATTAAGGGGAGCTCCTAGGGATAAGGGGGAGCTCCTAAGGATAAGGGGGAGCTCCTAAGGATAAGGGGGAGCTCCTAGGGATAAGGGGGAGCTCCTAATGATAAGGGGGAGCTCCTAAGGATTAAGGGGAGCTCCAAAGGATAAGGGGGAGCTCCTAGGGATTAAGGGGAGGTCCAAATGATGAGGGGGAGCTCCTAGGGATAAGGGGGAGCTCCTAAGGATAAGGGGGAGCTCCTAAGGTTTATTGGGGAGCTCCTAAGGTTTATTGGGGCGCTCCTAAGAATTAGGGGGGAGGTCCTAAAGATTAGGGGGAGGTCCTAAAGATTAGGGGGGAGGTCCTAAAGATTAGGGGGGAGCTCCTAAGGTTGAGTGGGGAGCTCCTAACGATTAGGGGGGAACTCCTAAGGATTAGGGGGGAACTCCTAAGGATTAGGGGCAGCTCCTAAGGATTAGGGGGAGCTCCTAAGGATTAGGGCGAGCTCCTAAGGATTAGGGGGAGCTCCTAAGGTTGAGTGGGGAGCTCCTGAGGTTGAGTTGGGAGCTCCTAAGGATTAGGGGAAGCTCCTAAGGATTAGGGGGAAGCTCCTAAGGATTAGGGGGAAGCTCCTAAGAATTTGGGGGAAGCTCCTAAGGATTAGGGGAGAGCTCTTAAGGATTAGGAGGAGCTCCTAAGGTTGAGTGGGGAGCTCCAAAGAATTAGGGGGAAGATCCTAAGGTTGAGTGGGGAGTTCCTAAGGATTAGGGGGAGCTCCTAAAGATTAGGGGAAAGCTCCTAAGGGTGAGTGGAGAGCTCCTAAGGATTAGGGGGTAGCTCCTAAGGATCAGGGGGAGCTCCTAAGGATTAGGGTAAAGCTCTTAAGGTTGAGTGGAGAGCTCCTAAAGATTAGGGGGAGCTCCTAAGGACTAGGGGGAGCTCCTAAGGATTAGGGGGAAGCTCCTAAGGATTAGGGGCGAGCTCCTAAAGATTAGGGGCGAGTTTTTAAGGATTAGGGCGAGCTCCTAAGGATTAGGGGGAAGCTCCTAAGGATTAGGGGCGAGCTCCTAAGGATTAGGGGGAGCTCCTAAGGATTAGGGGGAATCTCATAAGGATTAGTAGGAGCTCCTAAGGATTAGGGGGAGCTCCTAAGGATTAGGGGGAGCTCCTAAAGATTAGGGAGAGATCCTAAGAATTAGAGGGAGCTCCTAAGGATTAGGGAGAGATCCTAAGAGTTAGGGGAAGCTCCTAAGGATTAGGGGGAGCTCCTAAAGATTAGAGGGAGCTCCTAAGGTTGAGTGGGGAGCTCCTAAGGATTAGGGGCAGCTCCTAAGGTTGAGTGGGGAGCTCCTAAGGATTAGGGGCAGCTCCTAAGGATTAGGGGGAGCTCCTAAGGATTAGGGGCAGCTCCTAAAGAATAGAGGGAGCTCCTAAGGATTAGGGGCAGCTCCTAAGGATTAGGGGGGAGCGCCTAAGGTTTATTTGGCGAGCTCCTAAGGTTTATTGGGCGAGCTCCCATGGATTAGGGGCAGCTCCTACGGATTATGGGGAGCTCCTAAGGATTAGGGGGAGCTCCTAAGGATTAGGGGAAGCTCCTAAGGATTAGGGGGAGCTCCTAAGGATTAGGGGGAGCTCCTAAGGATTAAGGGGAGCTCCTAAGTATTAGGGGAATCTCTTAAGGTTTATTGGGGAGCTCCTAAGGATTAGGGGAAGCTCCTAATGATTAGGGGCAGCTCCTAAGGTTTATTGGGGAGCTCCTAAGGTTTATTGGGGAGCTCCTAAGGTTTATTGGGGAGCTCCTAAGGTTTAGGGGGCAGCTCTTAAGGATTAGGGGGAGCTCCTAAGGATTAGGGGGAGCTCCTAAGGATTAGGGGGAGCTCCTAAGGATTAGGGGGAGCTCCTAAGGATTAGGGGGAGCTCCTAATGATTAGGGGCAGTTCCTAAGGATTAGGGGGAGCTCCTAATGATTAGGGGGGGCTCCTAATGATTAGGGAAGCTCCTAAGGATTAGGGGGAGCTCCTATGGATTAGGGGGAGCTCCTAAGGATTAGGGAGAGCTCCTAGGGATTAGGGGGAGCTCCTAAGGATTAGGGGGAGCTCCTAAGGATTAGGGGATCTCCTAAGGATTAGGGGAGCTCCTAAGGATTAGAGGGAGCTCTTAAGGATTAGGGGGAGCTCCTAAGGATTAGGGGGAGCTCCTAATGATTAAGGGGAGCTCCTAATGATTAGGGGGAGCTCCTAGTGATTAAGGGGAGCTCCTAGTGATTAAGGGGAGCTCCTAGGGATAAGGGGGAGCTCCTAGGGATAAGGGGGAGCTCCTAAGGATAAGGGGGAGCTCCTAAGGATAAGGGGGAGCTCCCAATGATAAGGGGGAGCTCCTAAGGATTAAGGTTAGCTCCAAAGGATAAGGGGGAGCTCCTAGGGATTAAGGGGAGGTCCTAATGATGAGGGGGAGCTCCTAGGGATAAGGGGGAGCTCCTAAGGATAAGGGGGAGCTCCTAAGGTTTATTGGGGAGCTCCTAAGGTTTATTGGGGCGCTCCTAAGAATTAGGGGGGAGGTCCTAAAGATTAGGGGGGAGGTCCTAAAGATTAGGGGGGAGGTCCTAAAGATTAGGGGGGAGCTCCTAAGGTTGAGTGGGGAGCTCCTAAGGATTAGGGGGGAACTCCTAAGGATTAGGGGGGAACTCCTAAGGATTAGGGGCAGCTCCTAAGGATTAGGGGGAGCTCCTAAGGATTAGGGCGAGCTCCTAAGGATTAGGGCAAGCTCCTAAGGATTAGGGCGAGCTCCTAAGGATTAGGGGGAGCTCCTAAGGTTGAGTGGGGAGCTCCTAAGGTTGAGTGGGGAGCTCCTAAGGTTGAGTGGGGAGCTCCTAAGGATTAGGGAAAGCTCCTAAGGATTAGGGGGAAGCTCCTAAGGATTAGGGGGAAGCTCCTAAGAATTTGGGGGAAGCTCCTAAGGATTAGGGGAGAGCTCTTAAGGTTTAGGAGGAGCTCCTAAAGATTAGGGAGAGATCCTAAGAATTAGAGGGAGCTCCTAAGGATTAGGGAGAGATCCTAAGAGTTAGGGGAAGCTCCTAAGGATTAGGGGGAGCTCCTAAAGATTAGAGGGAGCTCCTAAGGTTGAGTGGGGAGCTCCTAAGGTTGAGTGGGGAGCTCCTAAGGATTAGGGGCAGCTCCTAAGGTTGAGTGGGGAGCTCCTAAGGATTAGGGGCAGCTCCTAAGGATTAGGGGGAGCTCCTAAGGATTAGGGGCAGCTCCTAAAGAATAGAGGGAGCTCCTAAGGTTGAGTGGGGAGCTCCTAAGGATTAGGGGCAGCTCCTAAGGATTAGGGGCAGCTCCTAAGGATTAGGGGGGAGCGCCTAAGGTTTATTGGGCGAGCTCCTAAGGTTTATTGGGCGAGCTCCCATGGATTAGGGGCAGCTCCTACGGATTATGGGGAGCTCCTAAGGATTAGGGGGAGCTCCTAAGGATTAGGGGGAGCTCCTAAGGATTAGGGGAAGCTCCTAAGGATTAGGGGGAGCTCCTAAGGATTAGGGGGAGCTCCTAAGGATTAAGGGGAGCTCCTAAGTATTAGGGGAATCTCTTAAGGTTTATTGGGGAGCTCCTAAGGATTAGGGGAAGCTCCTAATGATTAGGGGCAGCTCCTAAGGTTTATTGGGGAGCTCCTAAGGTTTATTGGGGAGCTCCTAAGGTTTAGGGGGCAGCTCTTAAGGATTAGGGGGAGCTCCTAAGGATTAGGGGGAGCTCCTAAGGATTAGGGGGAGCTCCTAAGGATTAGGGGGAGCTCCTAATGATTAGGGGCAGTTCCTAAGGATTAGGGGGAGCCCCTAATGATTAGGGGGAGCTCCTAATGATTAGGGAAGCTCCTAAGGATTAGGGGGAGCTCCTATGGATTAGGGGGAGCTCCTAAGGATTAGGGAGAGCTCCTAGGGATTAGGGGGAGCTCCTAAGGATTAGGGGGAGCTCATAAGGATTAGGGGATCTCCTAAGGATTAGGGGAGCTCCTAAGGATTAGAGGGAGCTCTTAAGGATTAGGGGGAGCTCCTAAGGATTAGGGGGAGCTCCTAATGATTAAGGGGAGCTCCTAATGATTAGGGGGAGCTCCTAGTGATTAAGGGGAGCTCCTAGGGATAAGGGGGAGCTCCTAAGGATAAGGGGAGCTCCTAGGGATAAGGGGGAGCTCCTAAGGATAAGGGGGAGCTCCTAAGGATAAGGGGGAGCTCCCAATGATAAGGGGGAGCTCCTAAGGATTAAGGTTAGCTCCAAAGGATAAGGGGGAGCTCCTAGGGATTAAGGGGAGGTCCTAATGATGAGGGGGAGCTCCTAGGGATAAGGGGGAGCTCCTAAGGATGAGGGGGAGCTCCTAAGGTTTATTGGGGAGCTCCTAAGGTTTATTGGGGCGCTCCTAAGAATTAGGGGGGAGGTCCTAAAGATTAGGGGGGAGGTCCTAAAGATTAGGGGGGAGCTCCTAAGGTTGAGTGGGGAGCTCCTAAGGATTAGGGGGGAACTCCTAACGATTAGGGGGAACTCCTAAGGATTAGGGGCAGCTCCTAAGGATTAGGGGGAGCTCCTAAGGATTAGGGCGAGCTCCTAAGGTTGAGTGGGGAGCTCCTAAGGTTGAGTGGGGAGCTCCTAAGGTTGAGTGGGGAGCTCCTAAGGTTGAGTGGGGAGCTCCTAAGGATTAGGGGGAAGCTCCTAAGGATTAGGGGGAAGCTCCTAAGAATTTGGGGGAAGCTCCTAAGGATTAGGGGAGAGCTCTTAAGGATTAGGAGGAGCTCCTAAGGTTGAGTGGGGAGCTCCAAAGGATTAGGGGCAGCTCCAAAGAATTAGGGGGAAGATCCTAATGTTGAGTGGGGAGTTCCTAAGGATTAGGGGGAGCTCCTAAAGATTAGGGGAAAGCTCCTAAGGGTGAGTGGAGAGCTCCTAAGGGTGAGTGGAGAGCTCCTAAGGATTAGGGGGTAGCTCCTAAGGATCAGGGGGAGCTCCTAAGGATTAGGGGAAAGCTCTTAAGGTTGAGTGGAGAGCTCCTAAAGATTAGGGGGAGCTCCTAAGGACTAGGGGGAGCTCCTAAGGATTAGGGGGAAGCTCCTAAGGATTAGGGGCGAGCTCCTAAAGATTAGGGGCGAGTTTTTAAGGATTAGGGAAAGCTCCTAAGGATTAGGGGGAAGCTCCTAAGGATTAGGGGCGAGCTCCTAAGGATTAGGGGGAGCTCCTAAGGATTAGGGGGAATCTCATAAGGATTAGGAGGAGCTCCTAAGGATTAGGGGGAGCTCCTAAGGATTAGGGGGAGCTCCTAAAGATTAGGGAGAGATCCTAAGAATTAGGGGGAGCTCCTAAGGATTAGGGAGAGTTCCTAAGGATTAGGGGAAGTTCCTAAGGATTAGGGGAAGTTCCTAAGGATTAGGGGGAGCTCCTAAAGATTAGAGGGAGCTCCTAAGGTTGAGTGGGGAGCTCCTAAGGTTGAGTGGGGAGCTCCTAAGGATTAGGGGCAGCTCCTAAGGTTGAGTGGGGAGCTCCTAAGGATTAGGGGCAGCTCCTAAGGATTAGGGGGAGCTCCTAAGGATTAGGGGCAGCTCCTAAAGAATAGAGGGAGCTCCTAAGGTTGAGTGGGGAGCTCCTAAGGATTAGGGGCAGCTCCTAAGGATTAGGGGGGAGCGCCTAAGGTTTATTGGGCGAGCTCCTAAGGTTTATTGGGCGAGCTCCTAAGGTTTATTGGGCGAGCTCCCATGGATTAGGGGCAGCTCCTAAGGATTATGGGGAGCTCCTAAGGATTAGGGGGAGCTCCTAAGGATTAGGGGGAGCTCCTAAGGATTAGGGGGAGCTCCTAAGGATTAGGGGGAGCTCCTAAGGATTAGGGGGAGCTCCTAAGGATTAAGGGGAGCTCCTAAGTATTAGGGGAATCTCTTAAGGTTTATTGGGGAGCTCCTAAGGATTAGGGGAAGCTCCTAATGATTAGGGGAAGCTCCTAATGATTAGGGGCAGCTCCTAATGATTAGGGGCAGCTCCTAAGGTTTATTGGGGAGCTCCTAAGGTTTATTGGGGAGCTCCTGAGGTTTATTGAGGAGCTCCTAAGGTTTATTGGGGAGCTCCTAAGGATTAAGGGGAGCTTCTGAGGTTTATTGGGGAGCTCCTAAGGATTAAGGGGAGCTCCTAAGGATTAGGGGGAGCTCCTAAGGTTTATTGGGGAGCTCCCAAGGATTAGTGGAAGCTCCTAAGGGTTAGTGGAAGCTCCTATTAGACTTTGGATGACCTGAGGTCAGTCAATAAGGTAGTTTGATATTTCCTTATTTGGATATAGAAGACAATATTTTTCCCCGTTAGCAAGATATTCTTTTGGTCTCTTGGATATGTCTTATTTTATTATTTCCTCTATTTTGTTTTTAATGCATTGGAATATTTTGTATTTATAGTTGATCATGCAGAATATTTTTTTTTTAAGTATAGGCTTAATATAGAAGTGCATAGTCGAATATTTAAGTAGAGATCCATATCTCTGCAATTAACATCCTTTATTTATTTTTCAGACTATAACTCAAAAATAGGAGGAAAGTACGTATATCCTCCTGCTCAATGCAGAAAATTAAACGGCAAGTATGCACTTACGATGAAGATCAGCAGCGATTTTTAATAGGAAAAGTTTACAGAAAGTTTTCAAGGAAGAACCAAATAGTCTCAACTGAAGAGGCCAGTCTATCATCAAGCATTTCTGGAGCATCATAACAACACTACTATATTGCAAATATCATGAAATGCTCAATTGACCAATTTTGTGGGCCATGTGTTACGATGGTCCCTCCATTTATATTTTATTTGTTCTATAGCAATGAATGTCTTACAATAGTTCCTCCATTGATATTCCAATAAGTTCATTAACAATCACTGTGTTACGATGGTCACTCCATTTATAGCCTTAGGTTTAATAGCAATCATTGTTATAATGGTCATAGCATTTATATCGCATAGGCTCAATACCAATTACTAACTTTTATGGTCATTCCATTTATATCCCATAGATAGGTATAGCTATTTTTTATAGTAGACTCTTAACACCAAGAATTAGGTCTAGATCAACATTTATGAGTTTTTTCACTTGAAATTCTGATTGCAATTTTCTGATTATTAATTGCTCGTTTAGTTTGCTTTCAACTATTACCTGTTAGAATAATTAGCCGGTAATATTATGTGATCATAAACTAATTGATTTTATATGTATTATTGAAAGTATTTTGGGAAATAGAGGAAATTTAACTAACAACCAATTAAGACATCAAATGTAATTGAGGGAGGAGTTTTTTCTTGGGAATTTCCTGGTTAAGTTTTGATTAAATCAAATGTTTATTTCCTCTAGATGGCATTATCATTTTTAGAATTGTGTAAAATGCTGTAAATAAGTGATCTAAATGTGACTGAATGAAGGGAAAATTAACATTAATCATAATTTGAGTAATTGGTTGAAATTCATTCTACAATCTGTATATTGATATATATTAAATTGCATGTGAATATAACCTTTAATAATAACTTTATATCGTTTCATCTTTGTCTGTGTATACCCTTTCATCTTTGTCTCTATATTACCCTTTCATCTTTGTCTCTATATTACCCTTTCACGCCTTTATACCATTTCATCTTTTGTTATCTATAACGTTTCATCTCTGTATACCATTTCATTTCTCTCGAGAGACTTGTCACCAAATTATTTAGCAACTGTCATTGAATGTTCTTTGACAAAAAGTGAAATCTAGGTCTGTGTTCTCTTAGATTTTAGGTCTGTGTCCTCTTAGAATCTAAGACACTGTTCTCATGAAAGGTAAAAGATGATTTTCTTAGAAGCTATTGGCCAAAAATGTGTGGCTCTCTATTTTCTTAGAAGCTATTGGCCAAAAAAGTGTGGCTCTCTATTTTCTTAGAAGCTATTGGCCAAAAAAGTGTGGCTCTCTATTTTCTTAGAAGCTATTGGCCAAAAAAGTGTGGCGCTCTATTTTCTTAGAAGCTATTGGCCAAAAAAGTGTGGCTCTCTATTTTCTTAGAAGCTATTGGCCAAAAAAGTGTGGCTCTCTATTTTCTTAGAAGCTATTGGCCAAAAAAGTGTGGCTCTCTATTTTCTTAGAAGCTATTGGCCTAAAATGTGTGGCTCTCTATTTTCTTAGAAGCTATTGGCCAAATAAGTGTGGCTCTCTATTTTCTTAGAAGCTATTGGCCAAATAAGTGTGGCTCTCTATTTTCTTAGAAACTATTGACCTAAAAAGTGTGGCTCTCTATTTTCTTACAAGCTATTGGCCAAAAAGCGTGGCTCTCTATTTTCTTAGAAGCTATTGGGCAAAAAAGTGTGGGGCTCTCTCTTTCCTGGGTGGGGGAGGGGAATAGCTTATCATATTTCAGTAACCAACACGTGCATAAGTATTGGTATTATTTAATATACTAGAAAAGTAAAAAAATGGAGGAATTTGACTTTTTGTTCCAAAATAGTCGACATCTCCTTCCCTCTTGCAATAATGTATTGCTTAAATGAAAATTTCATAGAAATCCCCGGTAATATGAATAATTTTTCCTATAATACAGTGAGACGAAGGGTTAACTAAATCAAGATTTTACTTTTTACTTAAATTTAGATTTCTTACGAGCAACTGTTTGTAGTCTTGTATAACAAGTAGTAAGGAAAGTCATGAATAGAATAATTTTGAATATTTGTGAAGGGAATCGTGTATTTATCTCTCTCTCTCTCTCTCTCTCTCTCTCTCTCTCTCTCTCTCTCTCTCTCTCTCTCTCTCTCTCTCTCTCTCTCTCTCACATCTTAGAATTAAGGTTATATTCACAATAAAAGATAAATTTGAGATTGTCTGGAAAATTTTTCCAAGGTGTTTGTAAGTTTAATATCAAAACTTCATATCAAATGTTTGTGTTTTTCGTAAAATTAATAATTTTCCAAAAAATGTCAATATTTTAATAATTCTCGTCACTTCTTACATTCCCAATGCTTATTTGCAGTAGCATATCCTGTTTATGTATTTTTTTCTGCAATCCAGTGAACCGAGCATCTTTGTTTCAAAACATTGACATAATTGTCAAAAGTGTAAAATCTCTTGTGTATTGGTTTTAAGCTTAGCATATCTATACAAAAGATGTAATTGACTACCTTGTACTCTTCTAGAATATAGCCCATATAGTTAATAACAGCTTTAGTTTGAAGGATTTTACAAGCTTGAATTTATATCAAAATGGTTTTATGAAAGAAATAGTAATTTGAGTTCTGGGGAAGCATAGTTTTTTTTATCATAGTTTTGAGAGGAGGAAGACATCAGTGAAGCATTTTCAAATCATCATTTCTTAAATTACTGGAAAGGGGGTAATTGCGGGAAGGGGGAATTGTGGAAAGGGAGTAATTGCAGAAGTACAGAAAGAGAAATTGCAGGAAGGGGGTATTGTGGAAAGGGAGTAATTGCAAGAAAGGGGAATTGTAGAAAGGGGAATTGTAGAAGGAGTGATTGTAAGAAGGGGGAATTGTGAGAAAAAGGAATTGTAAGAAAGGGAGGAATTGCAGGAAGGGGGAATTGTTGAAAGGGAGTAATTGCAGAAGGTGGAATTTTGAGAGAGGAATTGCAAGAAAGGGAGGAATTGCAGGAAGGGGGAATTGTGGAAAGGGAGTAATTGCAGGAAAGGGAGTAATTGTAGGAAGGGGGAATTGAGAACGAGGAATTGCAAGAAAGGGAGGAATTGCAAGAATGGGAGGAATTGCAGGAAGGGGGAATTGTGAGAAAGAGGAATTGCAAGAAAGGGAGGAATTGCAGGAAGGGGGAATTGTGGAAAGGGAGTAATTGCAGAAGGGGGAATTTTGAGAAAGAGGAATTGCAAGAAAGGGAGTAGTTGCAGGAATGGGGAATTGTAGAAGAGTAATTGCAGAAGGTGGAATTGTGAGAAATGAGAAATTGCAGGAATGGAGGAATTGCAAGAAGGGAGGAATTGCAGGAAGAGCGAATATGTGAGAAAGAGGAATTGCAGGAAGGGAGAAATTCCAGGAAGGGAAGAGTTACAGGAAGGGAAGAGTTGTAGGAAGGTGGAATTGTGAGAAATGGAGGAATTGCAGGAAGTGAAGAGTGGCAGGAAGGGACGAGTTGCTTGAAGGGAGGAATTGCAGGAAGGGGGAATTTTGGAAAGAGTAATTACAGGAAGAGTGAATTGTGAGAAATAGAAGAGTTGCAGGAAGGGAGGAATTGCAGGAAGGGAAGAGTTGCAGGAAGGGAAGAGTTGCAGGAAGGGATTAATTGCAGGAAGGGGGGAATTGCAAGAAAGAGAAATTGCCAGAAAAGGGGAATTGCACATATAGCACTGATGTGGAGATACAAATAATCGGGTTGTGATTAATAATTTAGAATAGGAAGAATAATTCACTTAAAAGAAAAAAAATTATTTTCTTCTTGACATTTAGTGAATGCCAGAGAGATTTATTTTGAATATAGCATTTTGATAGTCTTTTTAAGTTCACTACTTTTGAAATTATAATGTCAAGAGATTAGATCGTAGTTTTGGGATTGAAAGTTTCTATAATAATCGAAATGTAGATTATAATGGTTAACCTATCAAATGTTTTATGGGTAATATTGCTTTTCAAGTCCAATAAAAACTATAAATAGGACGTGAATTGAAAATGGTGATTAAGGATTTTTTTTCACATTTAGGTAGCGAAGCAGATATCATAAGCTTAAAACCAGTTGCTCTTTATATATAAAGCTATGTACTGTCATTTACTAGTTTATTAAATAATCATTGAAACTTGGGACGTAAGATGCTTGTAAAATGCTTGTTTAACTCATAACTGTAGAGTGGTTAGAATTTGAAATGCTTTTTGAATAATTAGTGCTACTAAATAATGTCATTTGTATAGGAAAAATTGGTATGGATGAAAATACTTGCAGATAAATCATTAATCATTAAAACTTGGGACGTAAGATGCTTGTAAAATGCTTGTTTAACTCATAACTGTAGAGTGGTTAGAATTTGAAATGCTTTTTGAATAATGAGTGCTACTAAATAATGTCAATTGTATAGAAAAATTGGTATGGATGAAAATACTTGCAGATACAATCATTGATCATTAAAACTTGGGACGTAAGATGCTTGTAAAATGCTTGTTTAACTCATAACTGTAGAGTGGTTAGAATTTGAAATGCTTTTTGAATAATGAGTGCTACTAAATAATGTCAATTGTATAGAAAAAATTGGTATGGATAAAAATACTTGCAGATACAATCATTAATCATTAAAACTTGGGACGTAAGATGCTTGTAAAATGCTTGTTTAACTCATAACTGTAGAGTGGTTAGAATTTTAAATGCTTTTTGAATAATGAGTGCTACTAAATAATGTCAATTGTATAGAAAAAATTGGTATGGATGAAAATACTTGCAAATACAATCATTAATCATTAAAACTTGGGACGTAAGATGCTTGTAAAATGCTTGTTCAACTCATAACTGTAGAGTGGTTAGAATTTGAAATGCTTTTCAAATAATGAGTGCTACTAAATAATGTCAATTGTATAGAAAAAATTGGTATGGATGAAAATACTTGCAGATACAATCATTAATCATTAAAACTTGGGACGTAGGGACGTAAGATGCTTGTAAAATGCTTGTTTAACTCATAATTGTAGAGTGGTTAGAATTTGAAATGCTTTTTGAATAATGAGTGCTACTAAATAATGTCAATTGTATAGGAAAAATTGGTATGGATGAAAATACTTGCAGATACAATCATTAATCATTAAAACTTGGGACGTAAGATGCTTGTAAAATGCTTGTTTAACTCATAACTGTAGAGTGGTTAGAATTTGAAATGCTTTTTGAATAATGAGTGCTACTAAATAATGTCATTTATATAGGAAAAATTGGTATGGATGAAAATACTTGCAGATACAATCATTAATCATTAAAACTTGGGACGTAAGATGCTTGTAAAATGCTTGTTTAACTCATAACTGTAGAGTGGTTAGAATTTGAAATACTTTTTGAATAATGAGTGCTACTAAATAATGTCATTTATATAGGAAAAATTGGTATGGATGAAAATACTTGCAGATACAAGAGCAAGGGTCCTGAAAGATAACTTATGGCTAAAAAGCGAATACTGCTAATGGTACAACTACATAATGAATTAAAGGTAGATGGCCCAGCATTTGGTCGTCAATGTTTAGTATATGGACATGGCTGACAATTATTGTCATATCCTAGGTTCATAATGGTCAGAGCTGGGAGACAATTATTGTCATATCCCAGGTTCATAATGGTCAGAGCTGGGAAGGGTTTATTAATCAGGTTTAGGACAAGATATTTGCACTATACCAAGAGTAAATAATTCCCAGCTCTTGACTATGAGCCTAAGATATGAAAATCGTGAGTAATGATCATATTACTAAGTATTGACGTCCAATTGTAGGACATCGACATTTACTACTATGGTATAATAGTAGTTTTACCATTAGTATTGACGTGTCCCTTTAATGCCATTAATTGTCATTCAGGACCCTTGCTCCTGTATATTCAAGTATTTTCCTCTATATCAATTATCTATGCAACAGACGATACTTATCAAGCAACTATTATTTACAAAATATTTGAGATAATCATTTCAACTTCTTTGAAAAATGTTTTTGGGGGATTTAGACAGTTTGATAGGGCATGTCACTTGATTGTAAAATTTCAAAACTTTGTGATTGTTATATATATATATATATATTTTTTTTTTCGATATTTATTTTTTGGATATTTATTTATACTTCAACGTATTTGAATATTGTAATATTTTCGAAATAAAATGCATATGAAAGTTATATAAATTTTATTAAAGTTACCCTAGTATACAATAAGAAAACCTGAAATGAAAAACATGGGAAAATTATAAAAAAATGGGAAAAATAAAAAAAAATTAAAGAAAACGGATTGGTTGAGTATTTTCCCTAAATGAAACCTCATATGACAGAGTGTTCTCCCTATACGGCCCCCTACCCCTTCTAGCAGCAGAAAATGCCTTATTCCCCAAGAAAAAAGGGCCAAAAGGCTCATGAAATAATCCCCTCTCCTAACCAGCCACTTGTTCGTTTGGACTGTTATTGAACCCCCCACATACAGAGTTCGTTCACTCCCCCCTGCTGGGGTATGAGAGCAGCAGTACCAGTGTTTTATGAATATAAAGTACTACGTCAAGATGGCCGAGCTGTATCTCGGTATTTCATTTTGGATGAAAGTCCACTTATTAATCCAGTTGTCTTATAGATTTTTTCCTGACTAAAGTCAATAATAAATGAGATTGTTATTTCCATTAGTTAATATTCCTCAAAAGCCTCTTATTCAATCTTGAAGTTAATTCAATTAAGATTTTAGGTACGAAAGTATACCTAAATATGTACTCAAACCTTCCAACTGACACAATACGGCTAAATGAAAGCTTAGAAAATTCGTTAAAGACTTTTATTGTAGAAGATTTAACGTCATATGAGACAGGTTTCAATGTAATCAGTTTAGTTATATAATTGAATACAAACACTATGAAGTCAATGACATACATCAATCTCATGAAAGCCCGTTTTAAACTCCCCAGATAAAAAGAAAACTTGACATTTGTCATCAAGTTCACAAGTCAACAAAGAATGGCCCCTAGTTGAGTCACCCTTCATCCAATGTTGTGAACTGACAAATATTTCGTTTTCTTTGTTTATCCGGAGTATCCGTTTTCCTCCGTTTTCTTTCTTTGAAAACGTAGATGGGGTTACACATTGCATGACTGTGTAATGAAGTAGTTTTTTATCTAATAGAAATATAAAATTATTAATAAATAAGGGAGGAAAAGGAAAGCCCACCAAGGCCATCCCCTGTCCCACCTAGTAACCAGAAACTTAATGCAAAGTTTTTTTTTTTTTTTTTTTTTTTTTTTTTTTTTTTTTTTTTTTTTTTTTTTTTTCTGATGAAGCAATGTTACTAGGCCCTTGAATGCTTTCCTTTTCCTTCTTTTTTTTATTAATAATTTTACAAACAATGATATCAGGATTGTGATTTAAAGGCTTCAGGGATAGTTTGAAGCTCTCCTTAAGTTAAATGGTAAAACATTTACATCATTATTTACATTACTATAAAGCAGGTTCAAGCTATCATAATTACGTTAATTCTTTGATGAAACATTGAATTATACTCTTACACAAGAAGTAATCATTAACATTTCTAAAATGGAAAACCAAATCAAAACTCTAAAAATAGTAAGAGAGTAATTTTTAAGCCTTTGTTCAATCTCAAGAGAGTGATCCATTACTACAGACACCTGAAGCTCACTCAAAAGCAGACAAGATTCACAAATGCCAAGATGCCTCCCTGTCTCGTCCCATTTCATGCACATGATTCAGTCGGGTAAAAGAGAAGACACACGTAAGACTACTGCCCTGACCATCCTTGCTACTCCTCCTAACAGACAGCCAGATCGGACCGAAGTACACATTCGTCTTACATGTGGACACCTGATTCACTTTAGCTGTGTAATAAAGTTTTCAAATACAAACCCTAATTAAAACGTTAAAGCTAATTTAACCTGGAACACTTTATAAAGCTAATGGCACTATTCTACATACATACATATACCATGGCACTTCCCCCAATTTTGGGGGGTAGCCGACATCAACAAAGAAGCAAAAAAAAAAAAGGGACCTCTACTCTCTACGTTCCTCCCAGCCTAACAAGGGACTCAACCGAGTTCAGCTGGTACTGCTAGGGTGTCACAGCCCACCCTCCCACATTATCCACCACAGATGAAGCTTAATAATGCTGAATCCCCTACTGCTGCTACCTCCGCGGTCATCTAAGGCATCGGAGGCAGCAGCAGGGCCTACCGGAACTGCGTCATATAATATAAAGTTTATATAACTATGAAAATAAAAAAATAAACATGAAAGTGGTTTTCTTTTAACAAACGAATAAACAGTTTTATGAAACGTTATTCTAACTAAATATCTACCTACAGTTTGAGATAGATTAAGATTTAATTCTTAGTTTCTATAACTCTTAATAATAAACTTAGGCCTACAACCAATATCACAAAAATTCACAATACTCTTAGAGATTTGTTTTATACACCTAGAGAATTGTCTAAGTTTATATAACTCTTAATAATAAACTTAGGCCTACAACCAATACCTCAAAAATTTTACAATAGGCCTGCTCTTAGAAATTCAATTGTTTTATACCCCCAGAGAACTGAATAAAGTCAACACCACTAAATACCATCTTCAGCTTATAATCTCTTACTACAATATATTATCCTCAGCATATAAACCTCTAATATATTATCATCTTATAACTATTCATAATACTAAACTCATCTTATAAATGAATATATTTCCTATACTATCCTCTGCTAATAAACGTTTATTATACTATGAAGAGCATATTCTCCTTTACCAAAGAATCCTCAGCCAATATTCAAGGGAGATAATTCTTTATTACGTATTTCACGCAGGTCCTGTGAAACTTATTATATATACCATGAGTTACATTCGAAAAGTTATGATCAAGCTATTTTAGTGATTAAAATAATGTCATACATTCTAAATTTCAGTTATCAACAGTCATTAGATGAACCCAAATTGAAATTAAGTTTATTTTCTTTTAATGTTATACAGTAAGAACGAGCTCAAACACGACCGACAGACAGACAAAGATAACGCTAGCAAAGTATGACATCCTCTTGTATAAATTAACACATGATAAACGGATATTAGATAACAAAAATATATTACTTTTTTTAATATGAACGTCTTTGTGTCCTAAATACCTTTAATATAAGACAGTTAAAAATTACCGACGGAGACAAAGTTATCGTTAGATTATTACGTAATTTGTTATTTATAATTTCGAGCAGTTCTCCAAGATAATTACATTTAAAGTTTTGAGTCAATTATGGGTTTTAATTCAGAATAAAAACTGATAGACAAACACAGGACCTGCAAATATAACTTCTATATGAGTTAATTATAGTTAGGAAAATATATGCTATTAAAGAAAGCGTCAAACTTAAATCTCTATAAACAAAAAGATTAAGTATTATCTTTCGTTATTTATTATGAGGACTGAAACATTCTTATTAGATAGTTCAGTAGTTTATGATTATTACATCATTCCTCCAAAGTGACTTCAATCTTTAAAGCATTTCTTTATTATTGATTCATATAAAAAACTAAATTTTTATTTTAAAAACATAGTCACCTTAGAAAATCTAGAATATTTAGTCCTATACTGAAATTTCAAGTTTTATTTTTAACTCTAATATGTTCATTAATCTATACCAAGATGTATTTAAAAACTTTAAAATTGCATCTTTTTTCATATGCTGTTTGCTGAAGCTGAGGGTCCTACGATTTTGGGAGTGAAGCTGAGGGTTCTACGATTTCGGGAGTGAAGATGAGGGTTCTACGTTCTTGGGAGTGAAGCAGAGGGTTCTACGTTCTTGGAAAAGAAGCTGAGGGTTCTACGTTCTTGGGAGTGAAGCAGAGGGTTCTACGTTCTTGGAAAAGAAGCTGAGGGTTTTACGTTCTTGGGAGTGAAGCTGTGGGTTTTACGTTCTTGGGAGTGAAGCTGTGGGTCCTACGTTCTTGGGAGTTAAGCTGAGGGTTCTACGTTCTTGGGAGTGAAGCAGAGGGTTCTACGTTCTTGGGAAAGAAGCTGAGGGTTTTACGTTCTTGGGAGTGAAGCTGTGGGTTTTACGTTCTTGGGAGTGAAGCTGTGGGTCCTACGTTCTTGGGAGTGAAGCTGAGGGTTCTACGTTCTTGGGAGTGAAGCAGAGGGTTCTACGTTCTTGGGAAAGAAGCTGAGGGTTTTACGTTCTTGGGAGTGAAGCTGTGGGTTTTACGTTCTTGAGAGTGAAGCTGAGGGTTCTACGTTCTTGGGAGTTAAGCTGAGGGTTCTACGTTCTTGGGAAAGAAGCTGAGGGTTTTACGTTCTTAGAAAAGAAGCTGAGGGTTTTACGTTCTTGGGAGTGAAGCTGTGGGTCCTACGTTCTTGGGAGTGAAGCTGAGAGTTCTATAATCTTGGAAAAAATAAATTGTTTTAAGAAACGAATTTGAAGCTTGCCAATGGGCTGACTGGCTGGGTGTTTTACTTACAAAATGGATAAAGTATATTTCTTACTTTGTCACAGTTAAATGAAATTCCTTCAGAAGCTACGATACGTAAATTACAAAACAAAACCTACCATAATTCTATTTGAAAAACCTGCAGTCCTAATTTGTACCTACCTACATAAAAAAATCCGTAACTAAAATCCTTTCAGTCTGAAATCTTTAAGGAAATACTGATAAAAACAACTCGCTTCCCATGTCCATCTTGGGACATGACCTATTGAAAGGAAATAAACAATAGAACAACCTAACCTCTCCATAAGAATCTCAAAACCAATCACTCAATACTAGCACAACAATCACTCATTCATTGCAGTGGAATTCATAACATTTATCCCTTTTACCCCCAAAGGACGTACTGGTACGTTTCACAAAATTCATCCCTATACCCCCATGGACGTACCGGTACGTCCTTGCAAAAAAATGCTATAAAAATTTTTTTTTTCATATTTTTGAAAAATTTTTGAGAAAAATAGTAAAAGTTCCCAACATTCAATATTTGTAAATTCTCATAATAATCAATTCAGACACTGATATCTAGGATCGAAATTTACTAGATCTTTTTGATATACTGATGTGCGATGAATAACCTATAAGAAATAAAAAAATAAAAAAAATAAATAAATAGAAACATTACCTGAGGGGAGATTGGACTGAATTTAGTAATGTAGCCCCGAGCTGGGGCCTTCACTTTGAAGTAAACATTATAAGAGCTTGTACGGCAAGATGGACGAATGAAGGTAGGGAAGGAGGAAGGTAGAGTTGAAGGTTAATAAAGCTAGTGCAAATAAGGCCTATAGGAACACTACCAATAACGCCTACAGAAAATCCTGTGAGGTGCACAGGTGCTCAGCTGGCACTACTCCCTTCTGGTTGAGAGAGAGAGAGAGAGAGAGAGAGAGAGAGAGAGAGGAGAGGAGAGAGGAGAGAGAGAGAGAGAGAGACCACCCTTACTGGTTTTCAAGAGAGACGACTGCCCCTTCTGGCCTTTAAGAGAGAGAGAGAGAGAGAGAGAGAGAGAGAGAGAGAGAGAGAGAGAGAGAGAGGAGAGAGAGGAGAGAGAGAGAGAGAGGAGAGAGAGTTACTCTATTTCATCGTCGTGGAACAAAAGTGTAATACAGTACAGTACTGATCTTACTTTGTTATGCAATATTCAATTTGCCCATATTTCATTACTTTTGTCGTTCCATCAACCACTTTTAATCTAATCTTAAAATCTTCCATTTAAATCTCAAATCACTCTAAGCTCAATTGTATTCTTGAAGACTATGGGCACAAAAATAATTAATTGCAAGGTCAAAGGTTTGTTTTTTGGCAAGATTGAAACATTAAGAGACATCGAAAGACATAACCTATTGTATTGTGAAATTGAAAATTGTACTCCTTTTAATATTTTACAATAAAATTCTAAATTGTACCCCTTTTCAAAATGACTTGACTTTCACTAGTTTCGTTAGACATCAATAAGTATTTTTTTTTCCTTGAGATATTCATAACAAATAATGAGTAAGGTTTGTTATTACTTTGTGAGTAATCATTAATCATTACACTTGTAGTTGATGATAGTTATCAAATGAAAAAAAAATCCAGTAGGCCAGGTAGTCTAACAAACGAAATGAAGCTAAAATGGCTACACTAAAGATGTCAGGAATGAATCTGTCCACGATCCAGTGTATACATTAATAATCTTAAAACATTTGTACATTGTCATGATATATAGAGAGTTAAGAAGAGGAATGAAGCGGATTTTAAATTCTCTATATTTAAGGCATTAACAAACTTTTGAATATGTTACTCCAATTATTGTGAACTTTGCAAGTGTAAAATACCTAGTATGTCTCTTACAAAGTTTTGAATTTTTCCGCAAGGAAGGATATTGTTTAAAGGCAGGAATATTTTTGCACATCAGTATTGCATTAACTAAAAAAGCTACCTAGAAATCAACGCTTAATTAAAACCCTTTTTAAGAAGATACGTAAAAAAACCTATTTTATGGAAATACAACATTCTTACCTTGACCAATGAAGAAAAAAAATCTTTGCAATAAAACCAGGAAAATGGCACTTAATTTAAAACACTTAAACCTGACGAGATTCTTCATCAATGATTTATAAACCTATTCTTCATACTAAATCGGTTTTCCCACCCATTAAACAACACAAACACACACACACACACACACACACACACCTAAACCTAGACAGCTTCCCCCTCAACTACAAGATATTCAAAAAATTATTACACAATTAATGTAAAATGACTAAAATGTTATTTATCCCTCCTTTATGTCAAGGGCACAAACGACACGAGACAAGAAACAAAATGGAATTTATGAACCAAGCTGTGCACCTTTTCAGAGAGCCCAAGTATCTCGCCATAATAGAAAACTCTGAAATTTAAGACTTGCAAATGAGTCTCATACTAAATTTCTTCAAAAACTTACGTTTAGTACAATAATTATTAATCTTAAACATTTCATACTGGAACTTGAAGTTTTTATGCAAAATATTTGGAAATGATAGTTATCATTGATTACACATTAACTTCGAAAAGAGCACAAACATGTCTGGAGGACAATGAATCACAATCCTTTTACATTAAATAGATATTTCACTACTTGCATTACACAGTTTATAATAAATTTTATGTTTTTGTCATTGACTCAAGTGTACACAAATTAGCTAAAAAATTAAATATTACCAAAACCTGTACATTTGACATTATAACCTCCTACAATATAAGCTTCTTAAATATTTTGAAATATTAGATTTAAGCAAAATTTTTAATAACATATGATGAAATCTGATAAACCATTAAAATTAGAAGAATTTGAGGCTTCTGAGCAAATTAACAATGGGATAACACAGCAATGATTTTTCATAACTTTAGCTGTCAGGATAAAACCTACACTGACAAGACAGCTGGATCAATAAGCAGACTAAAATCCAAAATATTTACCAAAACAGGCTATCGGCCTTTGACAAGAACAATATATTCAAGCAAACACATTGAGCTACAGCTCTCAAGACACCAGTAAAAGAATGAACCAATTCTGTACATGGGGAATAAAATAACAGTCAAAAAGAACAAGTGGTAACTCTAGTTAAGATCAGGATCTACCTCAGGACCCTTTAGCCCTTTTTATAGTGAGGAATAATTTGGCAAGTGCTGATGCTCAAAGAGGAGGGGGCCACTGGAGACTCATCAGCCATATAAGGTGAGAATCTTTGGTATTTTTAAAACATTTCCAATTTTGGGATAAGGAAGGATCAAAGATGGTGAGGGGGAGCTCTGAAATTGGCGGTGAGTATCAAGTTAAGATAAAAGAGAACTTCATACATCAACCCTATTATGAAATACGTACAAAATCTCCTATTAATTTTAACAATTAGCAAGTTATTCTTTAAGATATTCAAGGTATATTTACGTAATAGAGAGAGAGAGAGAGAGGAGAGATGAGAGAGAGAGAGAGAGAGAGAGAGAGAGAGAGAGAGAGAGAGAGAGAGAGAGAGATTGCTAGAATGCTTAAAGTACCTATAAATTATAGGAGCTTCCCTAGATCGGATTGACCATTAAAATGCATCTAGTTTATATCACATCTATTTTATACACAATCAGAAATAAGCTCTTATGTAGCTCACTCTATGATTCTATACTTCTCCCTCCCTTTAGCTAAACAGAAACCCTTTAAGCTAAGGTTTTATTGATCCAAGAAATTAAAATTTTCATCTAATTATGCAATTCCCTGATGTCGCCTTCAGAAAGTCATAATTAACGAAAGATCCTTTTTTAATATCAATTAGATTCTTTTTTTTATCCAGTAGATCTATACTTAATGATTCATTAACAATCAATGTTTTTGGGGTTAACTTCAACACCTGTCATAGATTATTTCTATTTCCCAAAATATTATGAGCAATTTATATATATATATATATATATATATATATATATATATATATATAATATATATATATATATATATATATAATATATATATATATATTATATATATATATATATATATATATATATATATATATATATATATATATATATATATATATATATATATATATATATATATATATATATATATATATATATATATATATATATATATATATATATATATATATATATATATATATATATATATATATATATATATATATATATATATATATATACTTGTATCTGTTAAATCCATAACAACAAACTGACACTTTAATACCATTAAAATTTACTCTGAGTATATTTTCATTAACAAATACCTAATGAGCTGGACTATTTAATTTAAAAAAAAATTATGAGCTGGAGCATTTAAATCGAGAATATCTAACAAGATAGGCTTTACTTCAATTCACCAACACTTCATGACACACTCTTTATTTCCCTTATACTTCCAATAATCTATATACTTTATCTTATTCTTTCATTTAACATTCATTAACATTGGCAATCAATCCTTGTTCAGAATATATTAATGACGGGATTAGCTCTAGGATTTGCAGCCTTCAAGACTATTCTGTGCCTATCTGCAACTGGGGGATATCCACACAGATACCCTTGCAGTGATAAACGTTTAAGAAAAAATTATTTAAAGCAATTACAAGGTCAGGAAAGAACGTTGCAAAGATCATTATGCAATACGCACAATTCTGTGGCACTACGTCCCTGAAGAGATGATATATTTGATATCTAGCCATTTATTAACTTGAATCATAATACCTTTACTCTCCCCAACCAAGGTATCAGAATTTTCTTGTTCATTGGACGATCATTGACATATATTTCATTACTTTCTTTAACATTTAATCTATAAAGTTTCATTAGCTAACTTACATTAGGTTCCTAAATCTCTCAAAAAGAATGGGGAGAGAGAGAGAGAGAGAGAGAGAGAGAGGGAGAGAGAGGAGAGAGAGAGGAGAGAGAGAGAGAGAGAGAGAGAGAGAGAGAGAGAGAGAGAGAGAGTGCTGTTGTAGAGCAATCCTCCAAATTATGAAAGGGAAAATTGGTATTGGGGGTAAAATTTTACTGATATTTAAGGATTATTCCCACTTTAAAAATGTTATTTTCCTTAGTAAAATTAATTTTTGAATATACTTACCCGTTGATCATGTAGCTGCAGCTCTGCTGCCCGACAGAAAAAACCTACGGGCGGAATACGCCAGCGATCGCTATACAGGGGGGGGGTGTACATCAACAACGCCATCTGTCTAGTAGGTACTCAAGTACTTCTTGTCAACAAAGAACCAATTTTCTCCTCGGTCCACTGGGTCTCTATGGGGAGGAAGGGCGGGTCCTTTAATTCATGATCAACGGGTAAGTATATTCAAAAATTTATTTTACTAAGGAAAATAACATTTTTCAATATTAATCTTACCCGTTGATCATGTAGCTGATTCACACCCAGGGGGTTGGGTGGAGACCAGCATACATGTTAACATTAGAAGCTAAGTATTCCGTATTTCATTTTAGAAGTTATTCAAAATAACAAACATAAAATTAATAAGTACCTGGTAAGGAAGTCGACTTGAACAATTACTCTGCCTTTTTAAGTACGTCTTCCTTACTGAGCCTCGCGATCCTCTTAGGATGCTGAGCGACTCCTAGGTGCTGAAGTATGAAGAGCTGTAACCCATACTAAAGGACCTCATCACAACCTCTAATCTAGGCGCTTCTCAAGAAAAGAATTTGACCACCCGCCAAATCAACCAGGATGCGAAAGGCTTCTTAGCCTTCCGTACAACCCAAAAACAACAATAAAAACATTTCAAGAGAAAGATTAAAAAAGGTTATGGGATTATGGGAATGTAGTGGTTGAGCCCTCACCTACTACTGCACTCGCTGCTACGAATGGTCCCAGGGTGTAGCAGTTCTCGTAAAGAGACTGGACATCTTTAAGGTAAAATGATGCGAACACTGACTTGCTTCTCCAATAGGTTGCATCAAATACACTCTGCAGAGATCTGTTTTGTTTGAAGGCCACTGAAGTTGCGACAGCTCTAACTTCATGTGTCCTTACCTTCAGCAAAGCATGGTCTTCCTCATTCAGATGAGAATGAGCTTCTCTAATCAAAAGTCTGATGTAATAAGAAACTGCGTTCTTCGACATCGGTAAAGCAGGTTTCTTAATAGAGCACCATAAAGCTTCTGATTGTCCTCGTCATGGCTTCGTACGTGTTAAATAGTACTTAAGAGCTCTTACTGGGCAAAGTACTCTCTCTTGTTCGTTTCCAACCAAACTGGACAGACTTGGAATCTCGAACGATTTGGGCCAAGGACGAGAAGGGAGTTCGTTTTTAGCTAAAAAACCAAGCTGTAAGGAACATGTAGCCGTTTCAGATGTAAATCCTATGTTCCTGCTGAAGGCGTGTATCTCACTGACTCTTTTAGCTGTTGCTAAGCAGACGAGTCTTCAAAGTGAGATCTTTAAAAGAGGCTGATTGAAGCGGTTCGAACCTTGCTGACATCAGGAACCTTAAAACCACGTCTAAGTTCCAACCTGGTGTGGCCAACCGACGTTCCTTCGAGGTCTCAAAAGACTTAAGGAGGTCCTGTAGATCTTTGTTGTTGAAAAGATCTAAGCCTCTGTGGCGGAAGACTGCTGCCAACATGCTTCTGTAACCTTTGATCGTAGGAGCTGAAAGGGATCTTACCTTCCTTAGGTGTAAAAGAAAGTCAGCTATCTGAGTTACAGAGGTACTGGTTGAGGATACTGAATTCGCCTTGCACCAGCTTCGGAAGACTTCCCATTTTGACTGGTAGACCTTAAGAGTGGATGTCCTCCTTGCTCTGGCAATCGCTCTGGCTGCCTCCTTCGAAAAGCCTCTAGCTCTTGAGAGTCTTTCGATAGTCTGAAGGCAGTCAGACGAAGAGCGTGGAGGCTTGGGTGTACCTTCTTTACGTGCGGCTGACGCAGAAGGTCCACTCTTAGAGGAAGAGTCCTGGGAACGTCTACTAGCCATTGCAGTACCTCGGTGAACCATTCTCTCGCGGGCCAGAGGGGAGCAACCAACGTCAACCTTGTCCCTTCGTGAGAGGCGAACTTCTGTAGTACCTTGTTGACAATCTTGAACGGGGGGAACGCATAAAGGTCTAGATGGGACAAATCCAGAAGAAAGGCATCTATGTGAACTGCTGCTGGGTCCGGAATCGGTGAGCAATAAATTGGGAGCCTCTTGGTCATCGAGGTAGCGAACAGTTCTATGGTGGGCTGACCCCACAAGGCCCATAGTCTGTTGCAAACATTCTTGTGAAGGGTCCATTCTGTTGGGATGATCTGACCCTTCCGGCTGAGGCGGTCTGCCATGACATTCATGTCGCCTTGAATGAACCTCGTTACTAGAGATATTTTTCGATCTCTTGACCAAGTGAGGAGGTCCCTTGCGATCTCGAACAACGTCATCGAATGAGTCCCTCCTTGCTTGGAGATGTACGCCAAGGCTGTGGTGTTGTCGGAGTTCACTTCCACCACCTTGCCTAGAAGGAGGGACTTGAAGCTTCTCAAGGCCAGATGAACTGCCAGTAGCTCCTTGCAGTTGATGTGCAGTGCTCTTTGATCCGAATTCCACGTGCCCGAGCATTCCCGACCGTCCAGTGTCGCACCCCAGCCCGTGTCCGATGCGTCCGAGAAGAGAAGGTGGTCGGGGGTCTGAACAGCCAGTGGTAGACCTTCCTTGAGCAGAATGTTGTTCTTCCACCAAGTCAGTGAGACTTCATCTTCTCGGAGATAGGAACTGAGACCGCTTCTAGCGTCATGTCCTTTCTCCAGTGAGCAGCTAGGTGATACTGAAGGGGTCAGAGGTGGAGTCTCCCTAACGCGATGAACTGGTCCAGCGATGAAAGCGTCCCTATCAGACTCATCCACTGTCTGACTGAACATCGGTTCCTCTTCAGCATGCTCTGGATGCATTCTAGGGCTTGACTGATTCTGGGGGCCGACGGAAAAGCCCGAAAAGCTTGACTCTGAATCTCCATACCTAGATATACTATAGTTTGGGATGGGACGAGTTGGGACTTTTCCATATTGACCAGGAGACCCAATTCCTTGGTCAGATCCAGAGTCCATTTGAGATTCTCCAGACAGCGACGACTTGACGCAGCTCTTAAAAGCCAGTCGTCCAAATAGAGGGAGGCTCTGATGTCTGCTAAATGCAGGAATTTGGCAATATTCCTCATCAGTTTGGTAAACACTAGAGGTGCCGTGCTTAGGCCAAAGCACAGGGCTTGGAACTGGTATACCACCTTCCCAAAAACGAACCTTAGAAAAGGTTGGGAATCTGGGTGGATGGGGACGTGAAAGTACGCGTCCTTTAGGTCTAACGAGACCATCCAGTCTTCCTTCCTGACCAATGCTAGAACCGACTTCGTCGTCTCCATGGTGAACGTCTGCTTGGTGACAAAGACATTCAGAGCACTGACGTCTAGCACCGGTCTCCACCCTCCTGTCTTCTTCGCCACTAAGAAGAGACGGTTGTAGAAGCCCGGGGATTGATGATCCCGGACTATGACTACCGCTCCCTTTTGTAGCAAGAGAGACACCTCTTGCTGTAAAACTAGCCTCTTGTCCTCCTCTCTGTACCTGGGAGAGAGGTCGATGGGAGTTGTTGCTAGAGGGGGCTTGCGCAAGAATGGAATCCTGTACCCCTCTCTGAGTAACTTCACAGACAGTGCGTCTGCACCCCTGTTCTCCCAGGCCTGCCAGTAGTTCTTGAGCCTGGCTCCCACTGCTGTCTGAAGAAGGTGGCAGTCAGACTCTGCCTTTTGAGGACTTGGAACCCTTCTTCTTGTTGCCACGTTGACTAACTGCACGAGTACCTCCTCTGCTGGAGGTTCTGCCACGAAAGGGCGGAATGAACCTAGATGCTGGTGTGTCCATCCTAGGTCTAGGCACGGAAGGTAAAGCTGTGACTTTACGTGCGGATGACGCCACCAGGTCATGAGTGTCTTTCTGGATCAACGAGGCAGCAATCCCTTTGATCAGCTCTTCAGGAAAGAGACACTTCGATAGCGGAGCAAACATCAGTTCTGACTTCTGACATGGGGTGACTCCCGCCGACAAGAAGGAGCAAAGGTGATCCCGCTTCTTGATAACTCCAGACACGAAAGAAGCCGCAAGCTTGCCAGACCCATCCCGTATGGCTTTGTCCATGCAGGACATGATGAGCATGGCAGAGTCCTTATCCGAAAGGGAGGTCTTCCTGCTCAAGGCTCCCAAACACCAGTCCAGGAAGTTAAAGATCTCGAACGCACGGAAAACTCCCTTCAAAAGATGGTCCATGTCCGAAAAGGTCCAGCAAATCTTGGAGCGTCTCATAGCCAGTCTGCGGGGAGAGTCTACCAGACTTGAGAAGTCGCCCTGGGCAGAGGCAGGAACTCCCAAGCCGAGAACTTCTCCCGTGGCATACCAGACGCTAGATTTGGAAGCAAGCTTGGTCGGGGGAAACATGAAGGAAGTTTTCCCAAGTTGCTTCTTGGCCTGCAACCACTCTCCCAGTACCCTTAAAGCTCTCTTGGATGAGCGAGCGAGTACGAGCTTCGTAAAGGCAGGAGCTGCTGACTGCATGCCTAAAGCGAACTCAGAGGGAGGTGAGTGTGGAGCTGCAGACACAAACTGGTCCGGATACAACTCCTTAAACAGGGCCAGGACTTTCCTAAAGTCTAAGGAGGGAGGCGAAGTCTTGGGTTCATCTATGTCGGAGTGTTGATCGTCCAAATGCGCAGCTTCGTCGTCATCAGAGATTCCTTCATCCGAATGCTGAGGAGGAAGCGGCAAAGGAGGAGAAGAAAGCTGAACGGCTGAATCCGGCAGCACGGGTGCATGCGTAGCTGCACTGGATCCAACGTCATGCCGCTGTTGGTCAGTCTGAGAGCTGGCAACAACCAAAGCGGAGTGGTGGTGCGTGGTGGGGACTGCCGTGGGTTGCGGAGACTGCTGCATCACGTCAAAACACGGCAGCTTGACTCCACCTTCCTGCGGATGCGGTAGCTCACGCATGTCAACGGAGGGTGCCGCACGTCGGCTAACGTCAACATGCATCTGGCAGGGTGGACTGCGCATCGGTGGTGGAGCTCTCACAGCCGGAGTGTGGGAGCAGGCAACCGCAGTGTCAGCTGAGCGCACAACCGTGGCAGGTTGTAGGTTAACGGGTGCAGCGTCAACCTTCTCAGCACGATACTCCTGCATGAAGGAAGCTAGCTGAGTCTGCATAGACTGCAGCAAAGACCACTTAGGGTCTACAGCGGTTGGTGCGGCAACAGACGGAGTGATTGCCTGCTGCGGAACCACTCTACCTCTCTTGGGAGGTGTGCAGTCTTCGGAAGACTGCGGCGAGTCCGAACTGACCCAGTGGCTACACCTGGGCCATTGGACTCGCTCGGAAGGGACCTTGCGCTTGAGAGGTCGTGAGACCTTGGTCCAGCGTTTCTGTCGAGAAACTTCTTCCGCAGACGAGGAAAGAATGGGCTCACTCGTCTGTTTGTGGGTGGGACGATCTCTGCAAGATACGTCCTCAACCACGGAGGGTACGTCTGTACCCTGATCAAGGCCTGTCGAACCCTTTGGTCGTACGACATTGCTTCTCCCCTGGGCTTGGGAGCTTGCAAGAGGTCCCGGACTGGGAGGACGACAGGCACGAACAGACGCACCCTCATGCGTAACACTAACACTTTTCACTGCACTGACAACACTCACTACACTTCCCACTGCACTTTTCTCCTTCAACTCTTTGACGTCAGCCAAGAGTTGATTGCGGTCATTCGCTAATGACTCAACTCTGTCACCAAGAGCCTGAATGGCACGCATCATATCCGCCATCGAAGGTTGATGAGAGCTAGTAGAAGGGTCGGGTGTAACCACTACAGGGGAAGGAATAGGTTGTGGGGCATGGGGAGAGGAAAAATCAAAAGAGCGAGACGAACTCCTCCTGATCCTATCCTTCTCTAGCCTACGTGCATTCTTAAGGAATTCTTGAAAATCGAATTCCGAAAGCCCAGCGCATTCCTCACATCGATCTTCCAATTGACAGGCTTTACCGCTACAATTGGAACAAACGGTGTGAGGATCTATAGAGGCCTTCGGAAGACGCCTAGAACAGTCCCTAGCGCTACACTGCCTGTACTTGGGGACTTGAGTAGGGTCAGACATCTTGAATTAGTCAAAGGGGGAAATCCAAAATCTATCCAAGTCGTCAACAAATAATCCAAAATCTAATCAATGAAAGTGATAAAGTATTGATGATAACTTCTGTACAGCGAAAGCTAATAACTAGAGAGAATACTTCACCAAATAGCGTGAAAATCAACTCCAGAAACAACAGCGTATCAAGTAGGTCTTGCCGGTGGCACGACAGAGAGAAAATTGGTTCTTTGTTGACAAGAAGTACTTGAGTACCTACTAGACAGATGGCGCTGTTGATGTACACCCACACCTGTATAGCGATCGCTGGCGTATTGCGCCCGTAGGTATTTTCTGTCGGGCAGCAGAGCTGCAGCTACATGATCAACGGGTAAGATTAATATTGAAAAATAAGAAATATAAGATACCATGTTATTTCTATCTTAAAGTTATATACCAAAAGAAATATTCTAGTTCATTTTCATCCTTAGAAAACATAGAATTGTAAAAGGGGAATACATTATTTCCAATAAAAGGAAAGCAGACGTTAATTATTATATATAGTTACCCCTTAGCAATATGCAATATATTTATATGATATTATGACTTCATGCTTTATTATTCAAAAAACGAAAGGAGATGAAGCAAATCTCGTTATTTTATGATCATTTGGGCAGATATAGATGAAAAACTTGAGGTGCTACATGTGAGTAATATACCTTGAATTTCACAGATACAGAAGTTCTCTTTTAAATATCCTGATCAAGTAAAATGATCAAATACATATATAAATCTTAAATCAACCAATTACAAACATTCTGCGAATTAGATTAATTCACAGAGCGATGGCAAGTGAATCTGGAGCTTAAAAATTGACAAGAAAACTGGTACTCTTGAAAACAAGAGTACCAGGCAAGGCATTACTTGATTAGAAACAAGAAAACAATGAGTGTCAGGAAATAATCAATCTAATGAGAGCACAAAATAGCTCTAAAGACCAAGGTGTGTAATGGATGACTCCATACACAAAGGATTGCTTCAGGTAATTCCATAAGCCATATTATGATCCAAATAATCTATAGATCAAGGAATGTCCAAGAAAACTTCATTTCCTAATGAGGGCCCAAGACAACCTCTAGTAGTGTTCTAAATAACACTAAACTGAAAAGTGTCCGGAATAACTTCCAAGACCAAGAAGGGGTATGAATAACGGAATGGACAAATGAATAAAATCCAAATAACTCCATAGACAAAGTGGTGTTCTGGATAAACTAGTGTGTGGTAAAAAAAAAAAAAAAATATGCAAACTAGGATTACTATTAACCAATAAGTCAAATAATTACCCAGAAAGCTTACTGAATCAAGGAACCATTCTAAATCTACACATAAAGGATTTCCAGATTACCCCATTTAAGTGTTCCAATTAACACTAGAGATGAAAGTGTCTAAAAAATAAAAAAACTTCGAAGACCAAGAAGTATCACGAATAACTGAATGGACCAAACAGTAAGAAAATAGTCAAGCCAATGAGTGCATAAAATAACTCCTTAGACAAAGTTCTGTAGCAGATAATTCCATTCACAAAAGATTGCTTTAGATAACTCCATAGGCACTATGGAATTCCAAATAACATTCATATCAAGGAATGTACTAGATAACTTCAGTATCCAATGAGTGGCCATAAAAATGTTCGTAATAACTCCATAGACAAAGTGGGTACAAAAAAGTAATATCTGCAAACGAGAAAATACTTAACACTGGTAAATCAAATATGTGCCCAGGTAGCTTTTGAACTAAGACACCAGAAATAACTCAATAGATAAAGAATTCCAAGATTACTGAATAGACTAATGAGCATAAAAAATAAAATAAAAAAAAACATTTTAAGCCTGAACTTTCATCAATCCTTGGCTAAAGAGTTCCTCATAACTCTATTGACCAAGGATTGCTATGAAAGAAGTTTTAAGATCAAAACTAAGGAGTATAATAAAAAAAAAAAACTTGGTAAACCGAGGCATTACCCAACAACCAATCTTTGTCCTGAGACAATTTATAAAACATGGGATTATCTGCAAGACTTTTATAAATAAAAAGTGCCAGAAAAAGTCTCAATACTAAAGAAATACCATCATATCCCGAAGTGAAAGGAAAATATATCTTTAAAACGGAATTATTTGGAAGAATCTATAAACAAGGATTGCTCACAAACAACTCTGTAGAGTAAAGAATGCCCAGAGTAGCTCTACAGAACCAAGAGAAAACACAGGATATCAGAATTTACTGCAAACTAGACCATATCAACCCCTCATAAAAAAGAAAAAAACAATCCTGGAAAATTTAAAAATCTCTTGAAACTAGGCTGGCCCTTTCAAAACTGTTAGCTAAAGAGGCCTATAGATTTCATTAAGTCAGACACACAGTAACCCGGAAACTTAGAAAAGCCTTGTAGAACTTTGCAAACCTATGTATGAAGGAAAATATTCTGAACTGATTTGGGAAGATCATAACAGTTTACATAATTTTCTTTAAAAGCTTTACAACTAGTAATAAGAGTCCCAAAGAAGAAAAGCATAGATGTTCTGGTGTATTTAGGTGAATATCCAAGAAACCACCATGAAAAATTATTACCATAATCAAGAACTAGCTATTGATTTTATCAAAACATTTAGTTCTCCAGATATCTAGAAATATTTAAAACTAAAATTCAATTTCATTAGTTTCATCCGGTAACCATTGGAGAAAAAGTATTTTACTGTACCTTAAAGAAGAGACAAACAGGAAGCCTTCAGATAAACTGAGATCTAAAAGAAACATTACATCTACGAAGGAGATCCATATTTTCTTTATAAAAATTACCCAATAAACTATCTCGAAAAGAGAAGTATATTTTCAGAAACTAGAATGATCATGTTTCAGGACTTAAGGATAATTCTACAGTCTAGATAGGCTTTACATTTTGTAGAAATCCCCAATTCCTTAAAAATGCTGGCATTTCTACCTCATCAAACCATCAATAATTTACCAATGATAAAATATCAACCTTCAGCAAGATCCATGAGAAGAGACTACAGAACCTTCATATATAATCAGTTACTAACAACATGAATTTGATATTTTCAAACCAGTCCAATTAATAATGTATATCACATACAATTCTCCAAATTGTTCAACATCACGAGCAGGTTTCATATCAAACAGTGCAGGAAAAGTGGAACTCAATTACTGCTGCTGAAACTTATTCACAGATATGTTGCTTTTAAGCAGAGAACTCAGAAAAAGCAAGTCTACTCTATTTACCAAAGCACTTCCCCCAATTTCGGAGGGTTAGCCGACCTAGCAAACAGGAACAAAAGGGGAATTTTCTTCTCTTCGCTCCTCCCAGCCTGACGAGGGATTCAGCCTAGCAACAGTAGCTAATTGTCAACGCTAGTTAGAAAAGTAAAATACTATAAGCCCAAGGACCCCAACAGGGAAAAGTCCAATGAGTCCAATGAGGAAAGGAAAAGAGGAATGATTAAACTATATATGAAAAGTAAGGACCACAAAATATGAAATATCTGAAGGTCAGGGAAAAAGTTAAATTAGATGTCATAATAAACTATGAGGAAAGACTCATGTCAACCTGTTCATCCTAAAAAACATTAGCTACAAGTTTGAACCTCTGAAGTTACACCGAATCAACTGCTAGATTAAGGAGCTCATTTCACAAGGTGCAAAAGATGTGTACGAATTAAAGGCAAAGCTTAAGGACCAATACATATTTATAGAATAAGAAGGCCTAATGGGAAGTAAGGATTGAAACAAAACCTTGTAATAGCATAAGCTAAAAAACAGAGTTAAAGACATCGAATTATCAAGTAGCTTTCCAATCTATCAAACTTAATCTAATATTAACAGGTGCCACAAATCACAGTATCATAGAAATACAATGAAGAATTGAAATCACTGTATAAAAACAGATCATCACCCAATAGGACCTCACCTGATTGAGAAAATGGTGATCAGTTGGACATTAGGATACAAGAGTGTATTGAGAAAAGATAAGACATGTTAACTTGGAAAAAATATAGTTTTACAAACACATACCATATGATCTGATTGAATATTTTCTATATCATTTCGTAGAAATAAATGACTTAATACCACAATGCTTGTATGAGAAAAACTAGCCATTTAATATTATTACCAAAAGTTTGTAATTTGTATTTAGTTATATAGTAGTGTTATGATCATGTTTTTGAGTCACTCCAGATGCTATTTGGAAATTTTTGCTACTGATTACCCTTAAGTACAAATTCAAGTAGTATGAAAACGTTATCCCACATAGGATTAGACGAAGGAAAAGCATTGTGGCCAAGTGAAATTAGAATAAAGTCCTATAATCCTATAGTCCTAAAAAACAAAAGGTATTACCAATATACTAAATATAGAAAAATAATTTAACTGAAATTTTCAATTGATGAAAATACATTAGTGAGAGTGAGATTTGATATTGAGGTTTACAGTAAATTTACCAAAATGTAAGATGGCAAAAAGCTGAGATAGTGATTAATGTGGTTAATGTGGTGATTCCATATTTTAAGCTGTAGATAAAGTATATAACTTGATTTTACAATTTTTTCTTTTTTGAAAAATCCTAATAAAATGACTAACAGTACCGTTTATGAGAATTAAGTGTTAAGCAACATAATGTAAAAAGAAAGCATTATGGCATAGACAGTAAATGATGTTAAGATTTATAGAAAATCATTAATTTTGCATTTGAATTTTAACAGGTAACTTTAACTTTTGATTAGGTGATATCAAAGTACTTAGAGCATCACTGTAAATAGTTCTACAGTACAATTTTTTTTTTTTTAGATTATGAATTTCCCAAAACCTAAAACCATGGAGTGTATATAAATCATTAATTTTGCAATTGAATTATAACAACTAACTTCAACGTTTTTTATTAGATAATATCTTGGTACTTGAAGCCTCGCTGTAAATAGTTGTCCATAAATGTTTAACCCTTTTACCCCCAAAGGACGTACTGGTACGTTTCACAAAAGCCATCCCTTTACCCCCATGGACGTACCGGTACGTCCTTGCAAAAAAATGCTATAAAATTTTTTTTTTCATATTTGATTATTTTTTTTTAGAAAATTCAGGCCTTTTCCAAGAGAATTCTCCCCAAAACCTCAAACCATGGAGTGTATTTTTCATTTCTTGAAGTCACAGGTCCTAGATTCCACGTGCACGGTATGTCAGAAGTTTTCTTGTGATAATTGACATTGCCATCAAATCTAATGTCAGTCATTTGTAAATCTTAAAATGCAGTCATCTTTATCCTGAAAAATATTTTATGAATTAAAACCTCCTAAAATTTAAGAAAAATAAGACGCTTTGATAAGCGAACTCAAACTTAATAAAATATCACATAAAAACATAAAATATCTTATAAAAACTAATATTGATTTGGCTTTCCATTGTTATTCTTTAATGAAAATCAATAAAAACAAGTGCACATGCATTCAATAGATTATTATTATTATTATTATTATTATTATTATTATTATTATTATTATTATTATTGTTATTATTATCACTTGCTAAGCTACAACCCTAGTTGGAAAAGCAAGATGCTATAAGCCCAGGGGCCCCAACAGGGAAAATAGCCCAGTGAGGAAAGGAAACAAGAAAAAATAATACATTTTAAGAACAATGACATTTAAATAAATATATCCTATATAAACTATGAAAACTTTAACAAAACAAGAGGAAGAGAAACGAGAAAGAATAGTGAGCCCGAGTGTACCCTCAAGCAAGAGAACTCTAACCCAAGACAGTGGAAGACCATGGTACAGAGGCTATGGCACTACCCAAGACTAGAGAACAATGGTTTGATTTTGGAGTGTCCTTCTCCTAGAAGAGCTGCTTACCATAGCTTAAGGGTCTCTTCTACCCTTACCAAGAGGAAAGTAGCCACTGGACAATTACAGTGCAGTAGTTATTATATAAGTAAATAAAGAAATAAAATTTTATATGAAACATATTTGATTCCAAGTTTGCTAAAAAGAATATTCTTAGATTGAAACTAACTTCAAGGGATCCGTTTTGAAAAAAAAAAAAAATTATTATTTTTGGTTAACAAATGGAAACTAATGTACCAATTGGTATGCGCAAAATGTTATTTTTATAATAAAATAAATTTTTGAATATACTTACCCGGTGATTATATAAGCTGCAACTCTGTTGCTCGACAGAAAACTCTACGTTAAAAATCCGCCAGCGATCGCTATGCAGGTAGGGGGTGTACTTCAACAGCGCCATCTGTCGTGCAGGTACTCAGTACTCAATGTAAACAAAGAACTCAATTTTCTCTTCGGTCCACTGCGTCTCTATTGGGGAGGAAGGGAGGGTCCTTTAATATATAATCACCGGGTAAGTATATTCAAAAATTTATTTTATTATAAAAATAACATTTTTCAATATTTAACTTAGCCGGTGATTATATAAGCTGATTCACACCCAGGGGGTGGGTAGAGACCAGCAATAAATGTTTACATTATTATGAGCTAAGGATTTTTTTATTTTATTTTAGCAGTTATCAAAATAACAAACTTAAAATAAATAAGTACCTGGTAAGGAAGTCGACTTGAACAATTACTCTGCCTTTTTAAGTACGTTTTCCTTACGGAGCCTCGCGATCCTCTTAGGATGCTGAGCGACCCCTAGGAGCTGAAGTATCAAGGGTTGCAACCCATACAACAGGACCTCATCAAAACCTCTAATCTAGGCGCTTCTCAAGAAATGACTTTGACCACCCGCCAAATCAAGTAGGATGCGAAAGGCTTCTTAGCCTTCCGGACAACCCAAAAACAATAATAAAACATTTCAAGAAAAAGATTAAAAAGGTTATGGAATTAGGGAATTGTAGTGGTTGAGCCCTCACCCACTACTGCACTCGTTGCTACGAATGGTCCCAGAGTGTAGCAGTTCTCGTAAAGAGACTGGACATTCTTAAGATAAAAAGACGCGAACACTGACTTGCTTTTCCAATAGGTTGCGTCGATTATACTTTGCAGAGATCTATTTTGTTTAAAGGCCACGGAAGTTGCGACAGCTCTAACTTCGTGTGTCCTTACCTTCAGCAAAGCTTGGTCTTCCTCATTCAGATGGGAATGAGCTTCTCGTATTAACAGTCTGATAAAATAGGATAAAGCATTCTTTGACATAGGCAAAGATGGTTTCTCAACTGAACACCATAAAGCTTCAGACGGGCCTCGTAAAGGTTTAGTTCGTTTTAAATAGAACTTAAGAGCTCTTACAGGGCATAAGACTCTTTCTAGTTCATTTCCAACCATACGATAAGTTTGGAATATCGAACGATATTGGCCAAGGCCGAGAAGGCAGCTCGTTTTTGGCTAGAAAACCAAGTTGTAGAACATGTAGCCGTTTCGGATGAGAATCCGATGTTCTTGCTGAAGGCATGAATCTCACTGACTCTTTTAGCTGTGGCTAAGCATACCAGGAAAAGAGTCTTTAAGGTGAGATCTTTCAGGGAGGCTGATTGTAGCGGTTCGAACCTGTCTGACATAAGGAATCTTAGTACCACGTCTAAATTCCAACCAGGTGTAACCAAACGACGCTCCTTCGTGGTCTCAAAAGACTTAAGGAGGTCCTGTAGATCTTTATTGTTGGAAAGATCTAAGCCTCTGTGACGGAAGACTGATGCCAACATGCTTCTGTAACCCTTGATAGTGGGAGCTGAAAGAGATCGTTCTTTCCTCAGATATAAGAGGAAGTCAGCTATTTGAGTTACAGAGGTACTGGTCGAGGATACGGATACTGACTTGCACCAGTTTCGGAAGATTTCCCACTTCGATTGGTAGACTCTAAGGGTGGATGTTCTCCTTGCTCTAGCAATCGCTCTGGCTGCCTCCTTCGAAAAAGCCTCTAGCTCTCGAGAGTCTTTCAATAGTCTGAAGGCAGTCAGACGAAGAGCGTGGAGGCCTTGGTGTACCTTCTTTACGTGTGGCTGACGTAGAAGGTCCACCCTTAGGGGAAGTGTTCTGGGAACGTCTACTAGCCATCGAAGTACCTCGGTGAACCATTCTCTCGCGGGCCAGAGGGAAGCAACTAGCGTCAACCTTGTCCCTTCGTGAGAGGTGAACTTCTGCAGTACCTTGTAGACAATCTTGAAGGGAGGGAATGCATATAGATCTAGATGTGACCAATCTAGGAGAAAGGCATCTATATGAACTGCTGCTGGGTCCGGGATTGGTGAGCAAGATATTGGGAGCCTCTTGGTCATCGAGGTTGCGAAGAGATCTATGGTTGGCTGGCCCCAGGTGGCCCAAAGTCTCTTGCATACATCCTTGTGGAGGGTCCATTATGTTGGAATTATTTGTCCCTTCCGACTGAGACAATCTGCCATGACATTCAAGTTGCCTTGGATGAACCTCGTTACTAGTGATATGTCTAGACCTTTTGACCAGGTGAGGAGGTCCCTTGCGATCTCGTACAACGTCAGAGAGTAGGTCCCTCCTTGCTTGGAGATGTACGCCAAAGCCGTGGTGTTGTCCGAGTTCACCTCCACCACTTTGCCTTGAAGGAGAGACCTGAAGCTTTTCCAGGCCAGACGTACTGCCAGTAGCTCCTTGCAGTTGAAATGCATTGTCCTTTGACTCGAGTTCCATATTCCCGAGCATTCCCGACCGTCTAATGTCGCACCCCAGCCTACGTCCGATGCGTCCGAGAAGAGAACGTGGTTGGGAGTCTGAACAGTCAGGGGAAGACCCTCTCTTAGGTTGATATAGTCCTTTCACCAAGTCAGACAAGACTTTATCTTTTCGGAAACCGGGATCGAGACCGCTTCTAGCGTCTTGTCCTTTTTCCAGTGAAAAGCTAGATGGTATAGAAGAGGACGGAGGTGTAGTCTTCCTAGTGACACAAATTGATCCACGGATGACAGCGTCCCTACCAGACTCATCCACAGCCTGACTGAGCAGCGTTCCTTCTTCAACATCTTCTGGATGGATAGCAGGGCTGGGGGCTGATCGTCTTGTTCAGCAACGTCCTCATCAGAGGGTTCCTCATCCGAAACTGATGAGGAAACGGCAACGGAGTGGGCAACGTCTGACTCGCTGAATCCGGTCGCACTGGTGGATGCGTGACGGAGCCGGACGCAATATCATGGAACTGCTGCACAGTCTGTGAACTGTCAACAACCATGGGTGCGCGAGGAAGCACAGCGTCAACCCGAAACTGTCTAGACCGTCTGGGTTGTGCAGTCAACACCCTACCGGGTTGCTGAGGTTGACGCACTGCGTCACAACAAGTCACCTCTGCTGGTTGTTGAACGTCCTGAACGTCAACAACCACCTCCGAGCGTCGCTTAACGTCAACGTGCGGCTGGCAACCCACACTGGGTCGCATCGGTGGAGGAACCACCTCAACTGGCAGACGCGAGTAGGTTACCTCAGCGTCAACAGGGCGCACAACCGACCGGTTGGAAGGTTGTTGGCCAGAAGGTTCTTCTCCGCATTTAAGTCCTCTATCAAGGACGTAAGCTTGGACTGCATGTCTTGCAGCAAAGCCCATTTAGGGTCTACGGGAGCAGGTGTGGCAACAGACGGGGTTAGCGACTGAGGCGGAACCGTTTACCATCCCTGAAAGCCTTGTTATGCGTGACATAATAGTACAGCAAAACTTCAAAGGCTCGACAACAGCTGAGAAGTTGACCTGTAAACAACTAGGAGCGTCTCCTGGCCAGGCGCCAGGGAGAGTCTACCAGAATTGAGAAGTCTATGTGGGCAGAGGCATGAACTCCCAAGCCGAGAACTTCTCTCGTGTCATATCAGACTCTCGCTGTATAAACCAGTTTAAAAGAAGGGAAAGCAAAGGCTGTATCCCCCAAACTCCTCCTGGTGAAAAACCAGTCGCCTAGCCAACGTAACGCTCTCTAGGAGAGCGAGAGAGCACTAGCTTAAAAACAACGGCTTCGAAGTAGCTAGGCCTAGTGTAAGTTCTAACGTTTAGGCGAACGAGGAGCAGCCGTTACAAGATCCGGACGAAGATCATTAAAAAAAATCATCATGATTTAATTAAAGTCCATAGGAGGCTAAGCAGCTTAAGGCTCCTCTCCATCTGACAGAGTCCTCAAGGGAATATCAGTAGGAGGGAGAACAGCAACTTCCTCATCTACAGGAACCTTGTCCGATAAAAGCTGAGTCTCTCACTGGTGCATTAGTAGCGGACCAGAACGCAACGTCATGTAACTGCTTGACAGTCTGTGAACTGTCAACAACTGAACTGTCAACCACAACAGGTGCGTGAGGACGTACAGCGTCCACTCGAGACTGCATTGACTGCCTAGACTGAGCAGTCAAAACAACTCTAGAATGCGGAGGTTGACGCACAGCGTCAAAACAAGTCAACTCCGATTGTTAGTGAACGTCTAGAACGTCAACAGGAGCATCAGCCAGTGGCCTAACGTCCAAATGCGGCTGAAAAACCACACAAGACCGCATCGAGTGTGGTTCTAAACAACCTGACTGACGTGACTAAGCTACGCCAACGTCAACAGTAAGCACAAAGGAACGTTAGGTTGGCTGAAAGCCAGGATATCGATGAGATAAACGGCTAGACTCAACGGACTAATCGGCAGAATAGTCTTCCATAAGGGAGGCAAGCATATACTGCATGTTTTGCCATACAACCCTTTAAGGATCAACGGAAATGGTTGTGGTAATAGACGAGGGTAACGTCTGTGACCGCAACACTTTGCCTACAAAAAAAGACTTTCGGAGTCTGAGTTACGCTTTTGTTAGGCGGCGAGCAGTTATCCGATGACTGCATAGGGTCAGAGCTGTCCTAATGGCTGTAACCAGGAGGCTGGACCTGTCCTGAAAGGACTGACTTTCGCTTAAGGGCTTCGAAACCTTGTGACTGGTTTCTTATGCGAAAAGCCTACGGATGGCGAGGAGAAACAACGTCTCTCTCGTCTTATGGTAGGGGAGATCTTGGTAAGAAACACCCGATACCATAGAGGGAAAATGTCTGTTCGTTGGTCAAGGCCTCTCGAACCCATAAGTCTTTTGACATTACTTCTCCCCTGGGCTTGGGAGCTTGCAAGAGGTCCCGGACTAGGTGAACGACAGGCACGAACAGACGAACCCTCGGACGCAACACTGTAACACTTTGCGCCTCGGACGCAACACTGTAACACTTTGCGCATATCACTTTATCACTTTGATTTTCTGTTTTGCACTTATTTCTACCTGAAACACGCAATTCTACCCTTCATTAAAAGGTAGTAATTGCGAAATTAGTCGTATAATGCAAGCTCATAATACCAGCAAAAAACAGAAAACATATTTTAAGATAAAAAGAAAAATCAGTGGCTGGGAAAGAGACTAAACACTAGTTCATATAACTACGTTTTCAATCTCTCACCGCACATAGCCTGGGGACGAGAATAAAAACCTAAAAACATTTTATCCTTCCTCCCCGTACAGAGACTAGGGACGAGAGTAACACGAGAACAACGTTACCCGCTTGAACGGAACGTTTTCTCTCCTCTCTCTCCCTCCGTCTCTATCTCTCTCTCTCTTTCTCTCTTCATTTCGCACCTAAGAGAAGAGCCCAATTATATATCGTCAAAAAAACATGTTATTTTGACTAAAGGAAAAAACTGAAAGGTTTTTCAAATAAAAAGCTCCTTTAAATTAGAATTTAAAACATTTAAGCTAAGAAAGAATGAACAAAACGTCAGAATCGATTTACTCTTAATGCAAAGTGAAACCGTGATACACTCTCTCTCTATCGTAACGATAGAGCGCATGTTGAACGTCCTGAACGTCAACAACTGCGTAGCATAAAAAACTAAACGTTAGATCATCTTTGAAAACAGTACGAAGACTATCAAAGAAATTCTTTCATAAAATATTACATTTAAAAAGTTTTAAATCCTTTAAAAGCTAAAGACGATATAAAGGGCTCAATGTTGATTAACTTCGGTTTCCAAGTTAGGACCGCCTATTCTCAGGAAAGGTCTATATAAACAAAGCATTAAAATTTATTTTATATGTTTATAAAAAATGGAAAGTTAATCGAAGAGGCCTAATAAAGGCGGAGAGATATAAAATATATAGAGGAAAATCTATAACGTGATAAGATAATTACTAAAAGCCTAAACACACTTCCGTCTAAGGGAAGGGTCGGCCATTTAAAAGTGAAAGAAAGTCCATACTCTCTTTGTCACCATAATTAAATCTATCCAAAACGAGTTCAAGTTTTGAGATGAAGATAAAACACCTGCATAGCGAAAGCTCAAAACTAGAATAGTGTACTTCACCAATAGTTGTGAAAACAAATCCAGTTAGCAACAGCGAATTAGTAGGTCTTGCCGGTGGCCCGACAGAGAGAAAATTGAGTTCTTTGTTTACATTGAGTACTGAGTACCTGCACGACAGATGGCGCTGTTGAAGTACACCCCCTACCTGCATAGCGATCGCTGGCGGATTTTTAACGTAGAGTTTTCTGTCGAGCAACAGAGTTGCAGCTTATATAATCACCGGCTAAGTTAAATATTGAAAAATAATCTATAAATTATAAGGATTGTTTCAAGTAATTGAAATAATAATATTTACAGTGTTATTAAACTCAAAACATCTCAATATTGAGGTAATTAATTCATTAATATCAACCAAGCAATTATCATATTATTTTTCAAATTGACTAACAAACTATTAAATTGTTCTATTACAGAAAATCAAGTTATAGAACGTTATATTTCAATATTAATCTGATTTGTTTAAGTAACTTTTAGTACATAACAAACAATTTCAAACTTAATGATGCACGAGCATTTCCGATATTTAATAAAAAAAAAAAATTGTCTACAGCTCGTATAGATTTGCCTATTCTCGTATAAAACCTAGAATAGAGTACCTTAATCATATAACCTTCTGAATATATTTTCAATGATCAAACACACATAGTACTACACACAAGAGATTAGTTCACCAGACTTTCAACTGAGCTCCACAAGGCACTAGAAGAGTTAGAAGCCTCAGGCATATATGGCTGAGGATTATGAGCCGTTAAGTGTGAGATGAGGAATGGAGAAGTATTGAAAGAGATGACTGGCGAAATCTAACCGAGGCCCTTTGCATCAATAGGCGTTGGAGGATATGATGATGGGGATGGTGGACTTGCTTCAAATATTAAGCAATGGGTCCCAGGTAAAATCAGTTTATGAATAACCTCAGTTTTGGACGCATGGAAAATTAAATGCCTGACTGAAAAATATTTGATATTATTTTTTGCTATAATGTTATGAATTTGAAGGCAATGTTACAATTATCAATTTTTATGTAAGTATCATTTTATAGATTTAAGAAATATGACATTCTATGGCTCTAACTATTAGTGTTTAAAATTTGTTGACACAAGAAAGTATACTATATAGGACATTAGCCACTGTCACTTATCTAAGTTTATAAGATATACTTTCAGAAAACTAATTTCATATCTAGAATGGTCCAATATTATAGACATAAAACTAATAATGTATAGCAATAACAAACTGTATGACTATCTCCCAGAAAATAATCCAAGAACAATCTCACTGTTAAGAAAATCTCTGCAATACTAGATTTTTGTTGATGTTATATGCTCAACACTACCGTACACTTTACATCCCTACCTTTCATAAATATTTATTACCAACTCTATAACCCAACTGAAATACAAGTTTCTGAAAAAAAAAATTAAAATTCAAACTTATCTTTAAACTGATGCCAGTTGAACCTTACAGCCTCCATCCCTGTTATCAGCTTTGATATAGATATGATCAAATTAATCTTGTGTCTTCACCATTCCTTTAGTTTCCATCTCCTTTCCATGTAATCGGTGGGAATTGGGTTATCCACTACAAAGTATTTTGTTTCCTGGCCTCGGCTTTTGGATTCCAAATGTGCAGGTAAACAAATATATCTGAAAGGAAAGTAAAGTATCTTTACTCAAAATGTTCTCCAACTTTATGTCATAACCTGACTCTTGATAATTAATTTGATACATAAGAGTATTTTTTTTTCAAGGATTAATAATTAAGACAACTGGCATATTCAACTTCATACTTTAAGAAATCCTTACAACTTGACCGTATTATGATGTTCTTCAACAAAAACTTTTGAAGGAAGAAAAGTGCAAATAACCAGAGTATAATATGAGATTGATGCTTTCTCATCAACCCTATTACATAACCCTGATACCATCTTCTTCTGAATCCATCGGGGTTGGATAATCAGAGAAGTCTGATTTAAGGTCAGAATATCAGCCAGCTACTAGAATTTAGACACAATGATAATGCCATAAGGCATTCAGGTTTTATTACCCTTTGAGTTATTAAATCTAAAAGTGTAGCACAGTATCGTTAAGGGAAGCAAGATCTGAAGCTTTAGAGACTCCTGAGGGAGATGCTGGAGAAGCTAACCTGCTTTGCTAAGGGAAACAGGCAAATCTCCCGGCTTTGAGACTTGTTCAAGAGGTAAAGAAAACTCTAAGAGCTAAATTTAAAGAGAAGCCGAACACACGCCTGCGTTTTTGGTGACTGGAATCACAGTGAATGCTCAGTATACTGGCAAGAGGGGAGACTTCCCTGCCACCCGCTGGTAATTACCAGCCACTGCTGACACCTTATCATAAGTTTTAACTGCCTCGTTCTATGTTCCTTTAAATTAATCTTGTAATTAAAGGACTATGGTTTGTATTCGTGTAGGAACAAGTAACTATTGAGGATCCCAGTGAGAGACTGGGTTTTCTGGTTAGGCAGGCAATAAAAAAAAGAGTATAATAAACCCTGGACCATTAGCAAATGTAAATGAGTGGCAGCAAAACTAATTTGAAAATATTAAAGTTATACTATCTATCATGTGTTTCCTGGGTAACCATGGCCTCCATATTTGGAAAAATATAGAAAAAAGCAAGAAATAAGGATTTTAGCTAGCATAACCACACACACACATAACCTATTATACCGCGCGTGTTTCATACACACTCGTACACTTTAACTGTTTTGATTTTTATCTTATCACTCTCTCCCCCCTGCACTCTTGATAGACCAACCTTGTTATCATGGTAGCCTATGCTTTATCATGATTGAATTTTTGTGATGTTTCTCGTAAGTCCTTGTATATAAACTCATGACATGAAATAAAGCTAGTTGCATTTACCTCGCTTCTCAGTTATCACCTAACTGGGGCCTCGCACACTATGCTATGATTCCAGGTCTTTCTCTTTATTTGCCAAGGAGTTTCAACTACTTGGAACAGCCCCACCAATTCCATAACTGTTTCACATATAAACCCACAATTAAGACACTGGCCAATGTAACAAATTTAAATTACTTACTGAAGACTACGCAGGTCAAAGACAGTCGTCTTTCTGTAGCTACGGGGACTAATAATTGGAGTCCCCTTTCTACTGTTAAATGAAGGTTTAATGTAGCTTCTTTTAGCAGAATGCTGCGGTGGTGTTCGTGCCTTCGATTCTGTTGAATTAATAAATTTGTATGAATATAAGTTAAGCAAAACGAAAATATTTGGCATAAAAATTGGAGTTAAAGATATTTTTACCTGGTGAATGACCATATTTGCAGATGATATTAGTTTAAATATGACTTGTTTACTTTCAAACAGAAATTCCTGATAACAGCCTCTCGGTGTTGGGGGAATATAAACTTGTATTAGGATCTAAAAAGAATTTAACAAAAGTGATTATACCTATCAATGGAAGAATCTTTATTGGCACTCCATTTTGAATTACCCATTCTACCTTCATAGGGTATGTTAGCTTAGGTAAGGTATGGTACGGTAAGGTAAGGTATGGTATGGTACGGTATGGTATGGTATGGTATGTTAAGGTAAGGTATGGTAAGGTTAGGTAAGGTAAAGTTGGTTAGGTAAGGTAAGGTAAGGTAAGTTAAGTGAAGGTTGGTAAGGTAAGGTAAGTTATGGCTGGCTAGGTAAGTTAAGGTTGGTTAGGTAAGTTAAGGTTGGTTAGGTAAGGTATCATAAGGTAAGGTAAGGTAAGGTAAGGTAAGGTTGGTAAGGTAAGGTTGGTTAGGTAAGGTAAGGTAAGGTAAGTTAAGGTTGGTAAGGTAAGTTAAGGTTGGTAAGATAAGGTAAGGTTAAGTTAAGGTTAGTAAGGTAAGGTAAGTTGAGGTTGGTTAGATAAGGTAAGGTAAGGTAAGGTTGGTTAGGTAAGGTAAGGTAAGGTAAGGTTGGTTAGGTAAGGTAAGGTAAGGTAAGGTTGGTTAGGTAAGGTAAGGTAAGGTTGGTTAGGTAAGGTAAGGTTTTAGCTAGGGTAGGGTAGGGTAGGGTAGGGTAGGGTAGGTTAGGTTAGGTTAGGTAAGGTAAGGATAGGTTTGATAAGGTAAGGATAGGTTAGATAAGGTAAGGATAGGTTAGATAAGGTAAGGATAGGTTAACTAAGGTAGGGTAGGTAAGGTTTGGGTAGATTATGTAAGGTAAGGTAACGTAAGGCTATGTTAGATTAGGTAAAGTACAGAAAAGTAAGGTTACGTAAGGGTGGGTAAGATAAGGATGAGGAAGGTAAGACAGGGATTATAGGCTAAGGGTAAGGACTCTAAGTGTGGGGAACCTAAGAGTAGGAATGTAAGGCAAGGATAGGGAATGTAAGACAACGGTAAGGTATAAGTAGGTAAAGTAAAGTAGATAATGTGTAATGGTAGGTAAGGTATGGTTAGGTAAGGTAATGGTATGCATTTTATTGCATACAGGCCTGCCTGGGTACTACCCGTACTATACTACCAACAAATCTGAATTGCACTAATTTTCACTAAGTTTAACTTAGCATGCCCAAATGTTTTGCATGTTTGGTTGCCAAATATCAATAAATCTTCGCACAGCACCTCTCGTGAGCAATATATGTGAGTGTGTAAGCTAAGGGTAGTAAAGATGAGAGTAGTTAAGGGGAAGGTAGTTAAGGTGAGGTAATTAAGAAGAGAGTAGTTAAGGTAAGGTTAGGATAGGTGAGGGTAGTTAAGGTGACGTTAGGTTAGGTGAGGGTCGGTTAGGTAGGGTTGGGTTAGGTTAGGTTAGGTTAAGGTAGGCTAGGTGAGGTGAAGTGAGGTTAGGTTAGGTGAGGTGAGGTTAGGTTACGGTAGGTGAGGTGAGGTTAGGTTACGGTAGGTGAAGGGAGGTTAGGGTAGGTGAGAGTAGGTTAGGGTAGGTTAGATTAGGTGAGGTGAGGTGAGGTTAGGTGAGGGTAGGTCAGGTAAGGGCTGCTAATGAGTCGGTACTGAAGAGGTTAGGTAAGTTGGGTAAATGATGGTAGTCAAAGTAAGGTTAGGTAAGGTAAGGGTAAGTTTGGTAACTACTGTACTTCATCAAAACTTTGCTTTTAGGTGTGTGGAACTGATGACTGGATAACCTTTATGAGCAATATTTTTCACGACTGATTAGATGGTTAAAAATAGAGTTTCTGATTATACCTGATGATGAAATTCACTTAATTCTGATTCCCCACTAGTCAAAACCCCTGTTTCTTGGTATAGTCTTTTAATAATTTTTAGATACAGGAGTATGTATACATAAATGGGTGTAGTTTGCAAAAACATAAAATGACAATATTAATAAGAGGATTTATTTTGGAAACCATCTTCGTCAATTGTCTTGTTCTAATTGATTGTTTTTTTTCAACCACATAAGAATATTCAGATACAGCCTACTCACCTCTGAAGTTAGGCCTAACCTAGCGTGGAGTTGCTAGGTTTCGAAAATAACATTCACCTAGGCTACAAAATACACTTCTCTGACACTAGTTCCACAACAAGATCGAAGATCATTTTGTGTCAAATTATTTGAATATCAATGAATTTACAACTCAATAGGGAGAGCCTTACCATCATATTAATATAAAATAGAAGAATTGCACAATACGGTTCAATAGATCACTGTTTCTCGCTATCACAAGGGAGTTAAGTGTGACAGGAGGCACAATTACTGTTCCAAGTATCCAAAGTTCCAGCCATTGTTTACATTCCCAAATGGTTCCAACAATGTTCAGCCAAATCTAACTCTTTATTCTATTTATTCCCGAATCTCAATAATCTTTAACATTCTATTTAATTGAACTCTCCACTAAAATACTAGTAAAAATGGAACTAGAACTAGCAGTAATGAGGTTAATATTAGTAGAATCTATCATTTTATTAAAAGATATATAGAAAGACTTCGAAAGTGGAGAGTAAATTCTTGTTTACATAGAAAACAATTTAACGGGAGTCATATCATATTTAGTCAACCTGTGTATTAGATGAAATGTATATTAATAGTTAAAATGCTAATAAAGTCAGTAAGAAGTTATATTATTAAGATATCTGTTATAATTTTAATTAATTACGTAAATGTTTGGTAGATATATACTTGATAAATAATAAAAAAAAAATCTCATGATATTAGGCCTACCTCAGCCTGCATCTAAAATGTAGTAGACAGGACTTATGATAATAAAGAATACAATATGTTATAATAAGCGTGAATATATCATCTCTCTCTCTCTCTCTCTCTCTCTCTCTCTCTCTCTCATATACACTTTATATATATATATATATATATACATATATATATATATATATATATACATATATATATATATATATATATGTATATGTATATATATATATATATATATATGGATAAATATATATATATATATATATGTATATATATATATATATATATATGGATATATATATATATATATATATATATAAATTTCCAATATCAAACAAAAGTTCAACTAACAATTAATCATAAAAAACTAAGGTTCAAATAACGCCAATTTAGCCAAAATGATTCTCCTTAGCCTAACATACGGGCCCATCAAAAACTACTATCCACTTCCAGTACTCTGAGGCTGTGTGCAATTTTCTGTCACTCGCAGCTTATGAGGTAATCAGGAAGTGATTGCCTCCACTTAAGTTACCTAAAGAGATTTCATCAGCACGAGATTCTATCCACGTCTACTTCGTGCAATGAAGTAGAGAATAATTATGAACTATTAGCGTTTATGATTCTAGGATTTTTTTTTTATTAACACGTAATGTTTCTTTTGGTGTTATTGTTCTTAAGTTATTTTGTTTTCCTATTATGCCCTTTGAATTTAATAAGTGCAATGAAATAGAGATAAGTTATGTATGATTATGGTTTATGACTTTAAGTATATTTTCATCAACATCTAATATTTATTTTAATATGGTTACTGTTCTTAAGATATTTTGTTTTTCCTCTTATTTCCTTCGAATTTATTTCTTACAATGAAGTAGAGAATAATTATAAATGATTAACTTTTATGAATCTAGGTAAATTTTTATCAACAACTAATATCTATTTTAATGTTGTTACTTTTCTTAAGATATTCGGTTTTTTTCTATATATCCTTTTATCTATTTCGTGCAATCAAGTAGAGAATAATTATGAATTATTAGCGTTTATGATTTCTGGTATATATTTATCAACAATTAATATTTATTTTAATATTGTTACTCTTCATAAGATATTTTGTTTTTTCCTATCATTTCCTTCGACTTTATTTTGTGGAATGAAGTAGAGAATAATTATGAATGTTTATGGTTTATGAATCTGGGTATATTTCTAATGAAACCTGATTGGAGGTTTAAAGTTCAAAGTTTATCTCTCAAACTTTAAGCAATTTTTTTTCTTTTATGTTAAAGAGGCTCACATAAAACCCTTTTTTTAGTTTATATATGAAAGATTCTTCAATGTTATTACTGTTCATCAACTATTTATTTCAATTGCTAAGTAATTTTTATAACGTAATTTTATTCCTTATATCCTTTCCTCACTGGGTTATTTTTCCCTATTGGTAACTTAGCTAATAATAATAATAATAATAATAATAATAATAATAATAATTTTTACTGCATTAGTAATCGAAATAGGACACCAAGGCCATCTATTGGTGAAAGCAGGAAGCTTTGGATCTTGGACGATTTTACTTTTAGACATATATTTAATGATTAAACTGTCGTCTAGTATCAAACGTTATCCAAGTCCTCCGAAAAAAAAAATATGATGATATCATTCTTTTATAAAAGTACTTCTAAAAACCAGCTTGAAATATAGTATCAAATGACTTTCCTATGACTAGAGACATTATTTTCTATTTAAAAATTTGTGATTTTTAGAAATCATAGATCAATGTTTTAGCTAAATGAAACTGCAGTTTACCAATGTTTAATAGATATAAGTATTATTATTATTATTATTATTATTATTATTATTATTATTATTATTATTATTATTATTATTATTATTATTAGTTTTAGCTAAGCACAATATTTTGGGCTCCAAGAATATCGACTTACTTTTTCCTGCTTTCTCCACTCTAATATATGTATAATCAATACATGTCTGTCAAAACATTAATGGACATATTGTATGCATGTATAAATATATAACAACAACAACAACAACAACAACAACAAGAACTACAACAACAACAAATGCAGCTTTTTCTAGTCCACTGTGAGATAAAGGCCTCACACATGTCCCTTCTCATATCTGGGGGTTGGCCAATTTTTATCACCACGCAGAATAGCGCTGATTGGTGATGGTGGGAGATTTTAGTCTGACCGCTCATAGCAAACCGAATTAGTATGGGTGCCCTTCACTAATTCAGCAATTCTGATCATGATGATACACAAACCACGGTAAGGTATACCCACTCAGGAAATAATTAATACATATATATATATATATATATATATATATATACATATATATATATATATATATATATAAGTTTTAAAGGGCCTCAACCTTCCCTACAGTTTACTACATAAGGCCTCTATTGTTCGAGAAGGCTTAGAGGAACTATATTGGAGTGATAGATGTTTATTCCTTACGAATTATTTGCCTTTTGAACTGAGAGAGAGAGAGAGAGAGAGAGAGAGAGAGAGAGAGAGAGAGAGTGAGAGAGAGATGAAAGCTGCAAGCTATTAAATTTTTCAAGCTTCGTAAAACAAGAATAATTGGGGAAAAATAGATTTCGATTACTATATATTCATTAATAGTCCTAAAGTTATCATTATTTTCTCATTCTTATTTTCCTAAATATTTACAAAAACTTTTATTAGAGATAAGGACGCCTCAGTCTTCAACTTTGGGACCTCAATTTGAAGCATAGGGATTTAAGGCTGATTATATATCAATGTGGAATAATGATCAGATTATAACTTGAAAATAGATTTTTTCATCCATAACCTTACGATATCCAAAATGTGGAATCTCTCTCTCTCTCTCTCTCTCTCTCTCTCTCTCTCTCTCTCTGTGCCCAATATCATATCTCACATTTATGTAAATAAAATTTGAATATACTATGATAATTCTGTGTTGTGATGACTACTTTCGTAAAAGCCAAGATCTTTATTTCCCAATAAACTAATATTTTAAAAAAGAAAGGAAAACTGGAGTACAATTATGTATTCAGAATCACGAGAAAAATTTATGAATGTGCAAATATTCCTTATCATTGTATTTCATTTTGTTGAATGGTAGTGTGATTGTTGAATTTAATATAGAAAAGATTCATCTTAATATAAAATTTTATTTTTTTTCATTAAGCCATTGTTAGCAGTATTATATTTTATTTCCAGGATGAGAGAGATTTATTTTTTACGGGACACTGGTAGCTCTTGATGAAACAGATTGCTGAGCGTCAGCAACTCAAAGCAAATGTTTGTATTGAACCTCAGGAAAAAGAAAACAAATGATTCTGTTGTTTATATGCTGGCTACTTTTTTCTTTTTTGGTGGGGAGTGGAGGATAAGAATAATATTCTCATACACTACTCAGGAGATATGAATAAATTATACTAATATTTACCACAACAAATGAAACATATGAAAGCAAAAGATTTGATGTTATTACTGAGTGATATTCCTATAAACACAACGATTTTCGTACATTTTCTAAGAACTACTGGGTGATGTAACTCCTAAACAACCACTCTTACTTGCTTTCTAACCTCAACTCTCCAAGCCTCATTTGAGTTTCCGTCCTTTTCAGAGGAGTAACAAAATCTACCTCCATGTTATGAAAACATGACTATCGCACAGTTAAGAAGAATTGCTGTGTAATGCCACTCCGTAACAGTAACTCTTATTTGCCTCCTGATATCAAACCCAACCATCTGAGTTCTCATCATTTCCAAAGGACAGACGAAATATACCTTTATGTTTTGAAGTACATTTTTGAGTCACAGAATATAGAAATTTTCCAATACTGATTATATAGTTTATTGGTTTGATGTTTATGATGTGAATGAAACCATTTTTAAAATTGACTTTTATAGCTTTTATAAATAAAAACTAACGAAACTATTTTATGTGTAAATCCTGGATGAGATGAAGCAATAGTCTTTTCTAAAAGTTAAGGAATTTAACTGAAATTATAAGGAAAAACTACACGAGATAGAATCATTATCCTTCAAGTGTCATCGGGTTTGATGTAACAACATTAACTAAGGAGGATTCGTTTCAATATAACTTGTCTAAGTGGTTCAGTTAGATTTATATTAAACACTACAGAGTATTCTGGAAATTTCACCCCAGCTGTGACCAAGCTGCGGAATAATCTTCCTAATCGGGTAGTTGTGAAAAAAATCTATATAAACTAAATGACTTTACATCTCTTCATTAGATAATCAAAACAAATATTTTTTTTATTCTTCGAGAATTTATAAAGCACAACCCATTTTAATCTTAAACAACAATTAACTAGTTCAACCGGCAACAAGCAATTACCTGTAACCCCAGGCAATGAAGTATACGTCTCCTTTACTCGGAATGTTCCAGATTTAATTGAGGAAAAGGAGACACTGAGGCCATCTATTGGAAGTCAACATAAACATCATGTAACTTCGAAGATTAAAAAAAGAAACTAATGTATTTTTTTAATTATCGATGCTTTAGGATTCAAATGGATTATTTAAGCATGTATGAAGTATTTTATTTAAATTACTGACATTTTCTTTCTAGTACGAGGCCCTTAGGAATGTTAAAATTAATTTTGAAATGTGATACGGATACTCATTTGAAATTCAGCAGCGGAACGAGATATCTGAAATAATACTAATATAGAGTCCTTGGTTGTTTAAATCAAATAAAAACACAATTAAAGTCGTTCTGAATCATATGAATGAATGACATAATTATAAGTATTTAAGACGGTACACTATCCAAATCATACATTCCTCATATAACTATGATACATCATATTTAGAATTTTGTCAGTATTGGCTATCCTGTCAGAAAAACCGATTGTAAACATATTCATTCTTTTAAGTTTCACTTTAAACAAATAATTTCAGTAATAAAGCCTGAAATGCTTCCTCGTTGATACACTTATTTAAAAATGATGAAAGAACAAGAAATTGCAAATAAATTTAGTTTATCTACTACAGAAAGAAGACAAGATGTATCAGTTTCTCGTACCTTAATAACCTAAAAGAATTCTCCTCTTTTTTATGAATGAAATTCACTGGACCGTCGTCATGGCAACGAGTGTTTACATCGTAGTATAGGAGGTCCAAGGATTCTAGAGAAAGCAAAACACGAAAGATATGCTCATATAATTACTATTCCAATTGGTTGACAACATATAATAATAATTATATGAACGCTCTTTCATATTACATTGAACTTTTGGTATAAGGATAGTTATCTGATTACGGATACTGTTAAAAAGATAATTAAATGTGACCAAAATAGAATTCAAAGTTTCTAGTGACCTATGCCAACTATTCTATACGTCAAATGATGGCGTAGTAAATATTGAAAACAGCCAATCATACTTGAGGATAATGCCATCATCAACAGCCAATCACAGCAAAGTAAAGCCCTGCTAAAAAATGAATGTTGTTTGTTAAGACTATACGAGTTTTACTAAATAAAAATAGCTTTATAATTACGAACGCATACACACACACCAGTTTTTTCTGAAAACATACTTGATTTTAATGGTGAAGAATTTGTTAAATACTTATACAAAAGATTCACTAATTATTCATTATCTAGAATTAAGTCCTTTCTAATTTCTATTTCCCCCCATTGAATGAAGGAAGCATATCTGAATGAATGCAAAAGGTAAATAGGCTAACATGTAATAATGGTATGCTCAGGAAATCATTATACTGTTAATGATGACATGTTTTGTAATTGTAGGAAATATTCTTTTTGTATTAATTTTGATATAGCTTAAACATTTACTAACGGAGACTGTATATATATATATATATATATATGCGCTGTATATATATATATATATATATATATTCATATAAATATATACATATATATATATATATATATATATTTATATACTGTATATATATATATATATATATATATCCCTCTCTGATTGGGAATACCTTAACGTAGTGAAAGGTTTTATGTATCGCCGTAATCAAAAAAGCTGTACTAGTCAGGGACACGCATACTTGGTTGGTTTAGTGTGAGCGATCCGACGAAAATCTCCCACTCTCCGCAATCCTCAGCGGCCAGCGTTGGGATAAAAACTGGCCAAACCCCAGACATTAATAAATTTATGTCTGAGGTCTTTGTCCAGCATTGGACTAGAAACATCTACATTTGTTGTTGTTGTTGTTGTTGTTTTACACAATATACAGACTTAAGCATCTGTGTCTGAGTATACAAAAAACCTACACTTTTGTAAATATATAAATAAATTCTTTAGGATAAACTTAAAATTTCGTGATACAACTATTTCTCAAAAAACAAGCAAAGTTTTGCGTGGCATCAAGAATTAGTTAAAATGGAAATTCATCCAGCGATACTTTAAGTTTATTCCGAAAAGATCAAGAAAGTTTGCTTGAAATTTCGGATGCGCAGTTTGCAATGCAATTTGCATCCTTTTAAATTAAGGCTGGAAAATATGCAGATTGAATGCAGGTGTTAAATGCTTGATAAATGCTGCTGCATTTAGATTAAAAGGTATTTTTGGGGGGAGTTTGGATTTTTCAGATAGTTGATAATCTCGTTCTTAGATACAGACAAATTACATCAGTATTTTTCAACTATTATTATTTTATTTTCTTATAACAGAGTACTGGTAATTCTTGACATACAACTACGCCTTATTGACCATGGAGTGCTAACATGTATAGATAGTACATATTTCTCTCCAAACAACCACATAAAAAATAACAACAACAACAACGACAACAACAACAACAACCACAAAAATAGCCTTTTCTCGTCTACTCAAGAGCTAAGTCTTCAGACATGTCATTATTCATGTCTGGGTTTGGCCAGTTTTCATCATCAAGCTGGCCAACTACCGACTGGTGAAGGCTGGAAAATCTTTTGTCTGATCACTCACAGCAAACCAATCTAGTATGAGTGGCATTAACTAGTACAGCTTTGCTGATCATGGTGGTAAGCAAACCTTTTCACCACGTTATGGTGTCCCCATTCAGAGAGGGATGTATATATATATATATATATATATATACAGTATATATTTATATATATATAAATATATATATATATATATATATATCTATATCTATATATATATGTATGTATGTACACACAAACACACACACACACACACACACATATATATATATATATATATATATGTATGTATATATATGTTTATATATATACACACACACACACACACACATATATATATATATATATATATATGTGTGTGTGTGTGTGTGTGTGTGTTTGTGTGTGTGTGTGCAAGCGTATCTACTTGCTATGTATGCATTACTATTCAGACAAAGTACCAATTATCCCTTTTCTCAATGCTAGCTAACCTACAAAAAATATAAAACATATTTCCCCGGTAGAGACTCCAGATAACAGATAACCCATAAATTCAAGTTATCTCCTCTCAGATATATCTGTGACACCAACCACTATCAACTAACTCCGAGAAAGATTCTTTCTATAAAAAATAGTAACTTAAACCCTCATAAACCTTGTAATTATTTTTCAGTTATCTTGTCACTTTTGGGTGTAGGAGAGTATAGATTACCTTACACTAACTGAAAGGTAATTACTAGAGAAGTTTTTGTCAGATTATATTTAGCATTTTTTTTATATATCCAGGTGTGAGATAGTGTTATTAAATGGTAGAATATATTCTATAAGTAGTGATCAAATTTTAATAGGAAGTTAGGTGTACTCACAATTGAATAATAATGTTGAAAATTATTGAGTTCAATAAATCTATAAAAACTATAAAAGACATTTTGTCCATTACCAGAAATTAGGAATCTCTTCAAATCAAACCACGTTTTTTAGGAATTATATATGGGGAACTCATAAAAAAATGAAAGCTATTATTAAAAAAAGTTATAACGTCTTTATTAACATTAGTTATATCCTACTAAAGTCAACAGGATCATCTCCCTTCTTCAGGCTGGAGTGGAATGGATGAAACGATGCTGAGAACGTACTTTTATATGGTAATATTTTTCATCTAATTGCTATTCCATTATTTGGCCAATATGTAGAGTGTTAGGTTAATTATTTTAAACCAAAAAACTTCACGTCCACTTAAGTTCATTCTGTTATTTTTATCTGATATCATATAGGTACAAAATGCATTTATTCCTTTTAGATATTAAAGTTTTAAAGGCAGATCATGGATGGCAGAGGATAATGATAGTGACATTGCCCTCGTAAGCAGTACAATTCCCCCCAGAGACTGACCATATATCAATATGTTCAGCACTCAAGTCCCATCTCCACCCAAGCTAGG
>NW_027171789.1:27500-30000 GCF_036898095.1 Palaemon carinicauda | reverse complement strand
TTTGATATAACATTATTCCGCAAGTATTCACTTCTTCATGGGAGAAAAGTTGTCAAATCAACTGAAAATATTTTAGACATGTTCAGCGTACTGTCTAGGGTAATCAAACTCGACAATGTATTGCTGGTGATCGTTCTTCCTAAAATACCATATAATCAGCTAAAATTTACATATTCGTCCTCTGAAATTTATTAAGGAGTATATAGGGTGATTAAAAAGTATTTTATGCAAGTCTTTATAAAACAGTGATGTTATTAATAATAAAAACAATATTCAAGCATATGATCAATGTCTCAGGATAATGTTAGACAAAATAGTTTATGGATCTTTATAAAAATTATCTTATTAACCAAAACTTTTTGGATGATACTAACTCTATACTATCTTAAATAGGTTCGAATCCTACCACAGGAATTTCTTTTTTAAATTGAATTGAAGTTTCTTTGCGAGACGATTCAGTAAATTTCTACATTGAAATTGATTGATAAGATTTCACATAATTTTATAGCAAGAGAAGACATCGTGGCTATTGCAAATATAGTCTTACTATGAATGGCACCAAAGGATTACAAATACATATATGTATTCAAAATGCATATGATTATATATACATATACATATACATATACATATACATATATATATATATATATATATATATATATAAAGTCAGGTGAAATACTGGGACTAGATATCTAAAGATAGAACCCTTTGGGGTCTAAAATGTCTAACATTCTTGCTCTGATGTTGAATACTTTGATCTGAGGAGACAGAATTACTTTTAATCTCTCTCTCTCTCTCTCTCTCTCTCTCTCTCTCTCTCTCTCTCTCTCTTAAAAGTATTTCAATAGCAATTAAGAATTCAGAGAAAGTTAAATGAAACATTTAATGAAAAAATTTGTTTCTATTATTATTATTATTATTATTATTATTATTATTATTATTATTATTATTATTATTATTATTATTATTATTATTATTATTATTATTATTATTATTATTATCATTCAAAAGAGTATATAATCAAATAATTCCCGTAAGGTTAATTTTCTTAAAGAAGGAATCATTCCTCCCTTCAAAAGCTTCGAAAGATTTATATGAATAATCACTAGTTCTAAAAATAAATATCTAATTGCAATATAATAAACTAAATCCAGGAATGTATTATAGTATCAAAAGTTCTATATAAGATAAAGAGCTTCATATCCATTCGTTAGATAATAGAGAAATATTTTTAATGAATATAAGGTATGAATAGTTCTAAAATAAATCATCTAATTCTAATACAATAATGTATAGTAAAAAAATCTATATAAACTAAACGACTTTAAATCTCTTTATTAGATAACGAAAACAAATATTTTGAAAACTCTTCGAGAATTATTAAATAACAACACATTTTAATCTTAAACAACAATTAGCTAGTTCAACCGTCGAGAATTAATTACCTATAGCCCCGGGCAACAAAGTATACGTTACCTCTACCCGGAATGTTCCAGATTTAATTGAGGAAAAGGAGCCACTGAGGCCATCTATTGGAAGTCATCTAAACAGCGAGTACCTTCGGAGACTAAAAAAAGAAACTATTGTATTTTTTTTCTATTATTGATATATTAGGATTCGGGAAGGAATATTTAAGCATAGGTGAAGTATATATTATATATTTTTAATATGGTCATTCTTGTAGGGATGCCCGTATTAATATTAAAATTGATTTTGATATGGCATACGAATGTTCATTTGACATTCTTCTGAAGAAAGTGGACTCTGAAATAATAATAATCTACAGAATCCTTAACTGCTTAAATCTAATTAGAATACAATTAATATAGCTTTGAATTATATTAATGGATAACATAATATTAGCTTTTCAAATTAATATACAAACCAGGTCAGAGATTCATCAAATTACTATAATAACTAGAATATGGCTAAAGTTGGCTATCCTGTCTGTCAGGGAAACAGATCGTAAACAAAGCCATTCTTTTAGTTTGTAATTTAAACAAATATTTTAAGTAATGAAGCTTAAAATGATTATTCCTTGATATAGATATTAAAAAGCACAAAAGCACAAGAAATTTGAAATATTTTGATGATTTATTAACAAAAAACGACGTCAAGACATATCAGTTTCCCGTACCTTAATAACCTAAAAGAATTCACCTTTTTTTATGAAAGAAATCCACTGGACTGTCGTTATGGCAACGAGTGTTTACATTGTAGTATAAGTTGTCTAAGGATTCTCGAGAAAGTAAAACTCGAAAGAAATTCTCATATAATTACTATAACAATTCGTTGACAATATATTCAAATAACTACATGAACGTCCTTTAATATTACAATATATATATATATATATATATATATATATAGTTATTTGATTACGGGTACTGATTAAAAAGATAATAAAATGTGACCAAAATAGAATTCAAACTTTCTAGGGACATATGGCAACTATTCCATTCGTCATCTGACAGAGTAGTAAATATTGAAAAAAAAA